>NC_083771.1:13420625-13570625 GCF_963514075.1 Conger conger
GTCACTGCAAGAGAGGACCATTTAAATGTTATCAGGACTGATCCTGACAAGGATCCTTGCATACCTTCCACAGACTGTAGGGATTGTTCAGGGATTTCCAGTGGCCCTGGTACCTCTACGCATGGACGCTGTATTTTTCCACATTTAATCAGATCAGATTCCCAGATCATGTCAAATGGGACAGCCTAGTGGCTATGTTGCTTGACTGGGACCTGGAAGGTGGGTGGTACACAAATAAGATCAGTGCAGCTGTGCCCTTGAGCAAGACCCTTAAGCCCACATCACTTCAAGGGGGATATTGCTCTATATAAAAGTTGCTCCATATAAAAGCATCAGCTAAAAAACTAGTGTAATGTACATGGCCAAGAGGAAATAATATAAGCCTTACAAAACAGTGAGGTGAACTCCATAACATCCTTACCAACACATACACTGCATCACTATCTGTAATCACATCACAGCACAGCATGAGAACTAAGCCAGTTCAATGTATATTGAAGAGCTTCAGATGGATTATTGTATGTATGCACCAGTGGCTCCCAAACTTGGCCCTGGGAACCAACTGTGTATGCTGATTTTCATTCCAACCATTACTGCCTCATCTGAATTGTAATGTTGGCAGATTTCCCCTTAAGTCCATTCAGAATTGGAATTTACCCTGGCTATATGTCATCATTTTGGACATTACTTTCATATTTTTACACTTCTTCACACTGATATAATTGCTCTCTAGGGACAATTTATTTCTGAGCCCCACATTAATTTTCTTTGATATTTGGTCAGCATGTCTCTACGTCACAGAATATGCACGTGCTTACACAGGCACAACACATGAATGAACACCCGGCTGAAAAAAGCAGCTCAAGCAAGGTTTTGAAACAGCTGGTAGCTGGTTGACCAGTTCAGACCAGCTCTCAGCTCGACATGGTTTAGCTGGTTGACCAGCTACCAGCTCAGACAAGCTACCAGCACTAGCTGGCTGACCTCCAAATAGACCTGCTTTTGACCATCTTAATCAGCTCAATTTTCAAGCTGGCATAGCTGGATTGTACAGCAGGGCATGAGTCGTGTTTCTTTCAAGTCCATGGGAGCTTGGGGCTGTTCCCAGTATCAAATCAGCAATTCTGCGAGTGCTTTTGTTCAGACTTTTTTGCATTTTGCCTGCTGTCTAGGCAAGTCTGCTTCACAGTAAATATTGGCCCAATTGCAAACAGGTCCCCCTGGACAGTAGACAGACTTTAACCCTTTAAGTATCACCCCGTTTTCTTGACATGACATACCAAATATAAAATGGTTACAACTTGAACCCTTTTGACTACAAGTATAATCCTTGTCTCTTCTGAAAGGTAATCCTTTGGGGTTTGTTTTCCAAGAGTCATAATTACTATAACCATTACGAAAACAAAGTTCCAAAGCTCAAATACAGTGAAAGTGGAAGCTTTTTTTCCTCACTGAAAATATTTTCTTTTTATGATTATTGTGGATGTGGCTGGTGTGCTTGGAAACACATTGGAGCCACAACCAAACACTGGCCAAATCCCCTTTCAATTTTGATGACAATATCATGTGCGCATTCTGCATAGTTTTTTCTAAGCTATGTCTAAGCAGTTTTATGAAAAGGATTATACAATTTTAAAACTCCAAAAAGACACCTGGAACCTAATGATACTTTGGGTCTTATGAGGTGCAAAATATTGCATTTTGCTTACTAAATGAAACGCTTTCTATCCTGTTTGCACTTCCCCCCACCCTCCTTCTACCTCTCTGTCTCAAACTCCCTCTCCTTGCACTGTCCCCAGACAGCAACTGGTCGAGAGGATTGTATTATTACTTAGTTATTAATTAGTATTATTTAACAAAACAAAACTAATATATCAATTGTGTTTTTGTCAAATTCTCAACCCCCATCAACAAGTCAAACACATTCCACAATTTCACATGCTATTTATTATTCAAAAGCTGGCTGGCTTCTTATTTATAAGAACACTGAATAATAATAAAATATTATTATTTTTAGCCTATACAAAATGTAGATAGCATTCATATGTACAACTACTTTTGTAGAAGTATGCAATGACAAAATGGACAACAATGATAATGGAGATTCTATTGATGTTTCTCAGAGTTAACAAGTAACTCATTTTAAAAACTATCTGGACCCTTGACATTACCTTATTGCTTTTAGTATGTGGCTTTCCAAAATGCAGAGGCAGTGAGCTCCCCCCACACTCGTTACAATAAGGAACTGTTGTCGCTAAAGCAATGGAATCTTAAAAAAGGTTATACAAATAGAACTGTGAGTTTGCTTTGTATCTTGTTTCCATAGTTACCATAGTTACCATGATTGAAAATTGCACCGTGAAAAAAGGAACAAATGCAGGTAAGGGATTAAAGGCCCACACACATACAGTAATTCATGTTTCTCAGCTTTTCATATCATTCCAGGCATTCGATTTGTGTTCTATACTAGTCCAAGTAAACTGCAATTTTGGTAAATGTATGCATATTTTTGGGTCCAACTGCTATTTTTCCATGCTGTTTGTAAAAGATTTCCCATGCGACATGATGCATGTTCTTGTATAATTATTGGAGGATGTTGCTCCTAAACCACAGGAGCCAGGGTGGGAGGGGGAATTGGGCTCTGGGGGCAGGGTTAGGGACTTAAAAAAAAACCTACATCACTGTTCTTTGCAAACATTTTGTGGGCGTTTTAGATATTAAAACCAGGAAGAGAATGCTGATGCATGTGGGCCTTTAATGATGTATTTCTGGGTCCATGCCCATGAGTGGAAAAAGGGCTATAAAAGGGTGAAATGGGATAAGACTTCTGTGACATGTTGCTAAATGATAGAACCTTCCTGAAATGTATATGAAAAGAGAGAAAGAGGTGATAAATGTCACTGGTCACAGCGACATCTGGTTACCCTGTGGTTGCTGAAACGCATGTCACTGAGGATATGACTGCAGTTTAATACTTAGTTTTGCTTTCCAATTTGGGTCTGCTTATAATTATATAAATATTTGATCATTTTTCTGATGTGTTTTCTTCTCACGCCAAGATCTTGGAACACATTATGTGTAGGTTGTGTGTTATAAATTACAAGAATTGCACTTATGTTTTTTTCTCTTTTTTGTGTCTTTCATTGCAGTTCACACACATACAATATCATTCACACACCATCACAGTAACATTGCCATGTTTGACAGGTATAATGGTCATACTGCGAAGTGTCTCATGACAGACAAGATGGCACCCATATCTGCCATATCTGCTTTTGGCTCATATGTCTATTCAACATTATCCCAAAATGCTTGGGGATCATCCCAGTGCTTTTTTTGCAATTGTGAGATGAGCTTTGATGTTTCTCTTGTTTAGCAGTGGTTTCCACCTCCATTTAGAGAACTGACCTTTTAATCTCTTCTGGAGTTTCCTTTGATCATGCCATACAAAGCCTACAGATTGACTGAATTTAAACAGTTTAAACAGATTTGGGTGCTGTCCAGCAGGGATCAAAGCCTCACAACCTGATCATGGGAGGACCCGTGGGTGGCCCATCCTCTGGAGTTCCTTTGTCAGGTTGCTGAGACCCAACCTAATCCCTGGGCATGAAGGTTGTGGCCCACAGACCTAGGGGAAGGGGTGGCTCACAGACCTAGGTGCCTACCTGGACCATGAAGAGGAATGCTCTTGATGAGGCCTGAGATGAGTACAGTGTGACAGGTGGGTGTGGGTCTGTATGGCGTGAGTGGTCTGGGCACCTGTGCCACCATGGTTACTGTGCCCAACCTGAAGACTACCCCCAGAAGCTGCTACCATGCCACCCATTCCTGAGGTCCCTGCCAGAGGCCTCGTCCCAATGAGCCCCTGTAGCCTTCCACAGATGGATAAACTCCTCCAGACCCTCACGGAAGCTGTCCATGGCCAGCAGCAGGCAACACAGGCTTTGGCAGGACAGACAGCCCGTCTGGAAGCCTGCCTGCTGGCCACTCGAGGGGGACTGCCGGAAGTCATCGACAGACCCTCCAGATGAGTAGTCACCCCAATAAGCTTGCCAAGCATAGCAGTGACTATTCTGCTAGTGTTGTGAGCCTCAACCTTGATCACTATCACTAGCTTCTCACTCAAATAGGGCTACAAGAAAGTAGCTTACCCGGGGAGCGAGATGGGCCTAGCATTTTAAATAAATTATATTTAAACGTGAATTTGTTTAAACATAAAATAAAAAAGTAGCTCAGTTTGGCTCGATTGTTGCCAACTTAGTATTTGGTCACACATAAAGGTAATCAGGGGAGCCGGCATAATAATCAGGTTATCTCTTTAGCAGGTATAATTTCCTGTTTATATTGTGCAACTGCACTATGTTGTGAGGAAAAGGTGAAATAAACGTGGAAAATGAAAACAGGCGAATGGTCATTTCAGTATGTTTTAATAAAGTCAAATATTAGGGTACCAAGTACGGCAAATGAATCGTTAAATAAGATACAAATCAGCCCAATCTCCCTGAAATGTGTAGGCTATGGCAACTATTTTAATCTCTGGTATCTCTGGTATTTTTTGTAATTCATCTTTCTATGTGCTGAAATTTACAAAAGTACTGCATGTCGCTCGTCAAGCTAAAATGTAAAAATGTGTAGTAGTTCCAAAGGATTTGATCAAGTCAGTCTAGTGTAAGGCAGAAATGATTCAAATCTGGCATTGTCATTCAGTGCGCTGGTCAGCTTGCTGGCTTCCCTCTTGGCTGGCCTCCCAGCGTCCGCCATCAGACCCCTCCAACTCATCCAGAATGCAGCAGCTCGTCTGGTCTTTAACCTTCCCAAATACTCACACGTCACCCCCCTGCTTACTTCCCTCCACTGGCTGCCCGTCATGGCTCTCATCAAATTCAAAACATTGGTGCTAGCCTTCCAAGCAGTTAAAGGGTCTTCCCCAGCTTATCTACAAAAAATCATCAGACCCTACACCCCTGCCAGACCTCTTCGTTCAGCCTCCACAGGCCGCTTGGCACCTCCCCCTCTCCGAACCTCCACCTCACGCTCACGACTACTGTCTTTTCTGGCTCCACGGTGGTGGAATGAACTCCCCGTTGAGGTCAGAACTGTAGAATCTCTCCCCACCTTCAAGCGCAAGCTGAAGACACACCTCTTCAAGCAGCACCTCTCCCCATCCCTCCCTACCTCCCTGTGAACCTTAATTGTTGTCTCTGTGACTTGCTTTGTGTATCGGTATTTTTAGTTGGCTAGGTAAGCAGTGTTTGGATAATTAACTTTGGTCACTTTTGCTCTATTTGTTCGTTTCTTTGTTCCAAAAAAAAAAAAAAATCTTATCTTTGTTGTACAGGTAGCAGTTGAAATTGTACTTCCCTCTAGGGTCTTTCAGCGCACTTATCCCTGGTTATGGGTATGCACTTTGTTGTACGTCGCTCTGGATAAGAGCGTCTGCCAAATGCCAATAATGTAATGTAATGCTTCCTCTGGTTACGGTGGCAATATGTGGCTGTATTTAACCCCAGGAGCATACACCGTTAGCCCTCATCTTCTCTGCACCCAGGCGGGAGACTATGGGGGAAAAAGGCTGGAGGGGCTGGACTCTGTTCTTTTCTGGAGTTGCTCAAGGTGAGAGGCGCCGGGCGGGTGTGGGGATACTCACAAGCCACCGGCTGAGCGCCACCATGTTGGAGTTCCACCCGGGGAACGAGAGGGTCGCCTCTCTGCGACTACGTGTCGCTGGGGGGAAAGCTCTGACTGTCATTTGTGCTTATGCACCAAACGGCAGTTCAGAGTATCCAGCCTTCTTGGAGTCACTGGGCGGCATCCTGGAGACTCCATAGTTCTGCTGGGCGACTTCAACGCTCACGTGGGCAATGACGGAGAAACCTGGAGGGGGGTGACTGGGAGGAATGGTCTGCCTGATCTGAACCCAAGTGGTGTTTTGTTATTGGACTTCTGTGCTAGTCATGGATTGTCGATAACAAACACCATGTTCGAGCATAGAGTAGCTCATAAGTGTACTTGGTACCAGAGCACCTTAGGCCAAAGCTCGATGATCGACTTTGTGGTCGTATCATCAGACCTGCGGCCGTATGTCTTGGACACTCGGGTGAAGAGAGGAGCAGAGCTGTCAACTGATCACCACCTGGTGGTGAGTTGGATCAAGTGGCCAAGGAGGGTGTAGTGAGGGTGAACTGGGAACGTCTGGCGGAGGCCCCTGTTCGCGAGGTCTTCAACTCCCACCTCCGGAGGAACTTCTCACGCTTCCCGGAGGAAGCTGGGGACATGGAGTCTGAATGGGCCATGTTCAAAGCCTCCATTGCAGAGGCGGCAAGCAGGAGCTGTGGCCAGAAGGTCATCGGTTCCTGTCCGGGCGGCAACCCAAGAACCCGCTGGTGGATACCAGCGGTGAGGGAGGCCGTCAAGCTGAAGAAGGGGGCCTTTCGGGCTTGGCTGGCCCGGGGGTCCCCTGAAGCAGCAGACAGGTACCGGGTAGCCAGAAGGGCTGCGGCTTCGCAGTCGCCGAAGCAAAAACCCGGGTATGGGAGGAGTTTGGGGTGGCTATGGAGAAGGACTTTCGGTTGGCCTCAAGGAAGTTCTGGCAAACCATCCGACGAATCAGAAAGGGAAAGCAGGGCTTGTCTCAGGCTGTTTTCAGCAGGGGAGGAGAACTGCTGACCCGGACTGGGGATATTGTCGGGCGGTGGAAAGAGCACTTCGAGGAGCTCCTGAACCCGAACAACACGTCCTCTGTGGAAGAGGCAGAGCCCGAAGACTCGGGGGAATCTGCACCTATATCCCTGGCGGAAGTTGCTGAGGTAGTCAAAAAGCTCCTCAGTGGCAAGTTGCCGGGTGTAGATGAGATTCGCCCTGAGATGCTGAAGGCTCTGGACATTGTTGGGCTGTCTTGGCTGACACGCCTCTTCAGTGTCGCGTGGAGGTTGGGGACAGTAGTGGCAGACCAGGGTGGTGGTCCCCATTTTCAAGAAGGGGGACCGGAGGGTGTGCTCCAATTACCGGGGTATCACACTCCTCAGCCTCCCTGGGAAAGCTTACTCTAGGGTGCTGGAAAGGAGGCTCCGACCGACGGTCGAACCTCGGATTCAGGAGGAGCAATGTGGTTTCCGTCCTGGTCGTGGAACAGTGGACCAGCTCTTTACCTTGGCAGGGTTGCTGGCGGGGTCATGGGAGTTTGCCCATCCAGTCCACATGTACTTTGTGGACTTGGAGAAGGCTTTCGACCATGTCCCCCGGGGAACCCTGTGCGGTGTACTGCAGGAGTATGGGGTACCGGGGCCGTTGTTACAAGCCATCAGGTCCCTGTATAACCAAAGTAAGAGCTGTGTCCGCATTCTCGGCACAAAGTCAAGCACATTTCCTGTGGGTGTTGGACGCCACCAAGGTTGCCCCTTGTCACTGGTCCTGTTTGTGGTATTCATGGACAGGATCTCAAGGCGCAGCTGAGGTGAGGAGAGTGTCCGGTTTGGTGACCTCAGAATCGCATCTCTGCTTTTTGCGGATGATGTGGCTCCGCTGGCTTCATCAGACCGTGACCTTCAGCACGCACTGGAGCAGTTTGCAGCCGAGTGTGAAGCGGCCGGGATGAGAGTCAGCACCTCCAAGTCCGAGGCCATGGTTCTCTGCCGGAAAATGGTGGATTGCTCCCTCCGGGTTGGGAACGAGATCGCGTATACAAGCGGCGAAAATTAGCTTCCTCTGTAGGGTGGCCGGGCTCAGCCTTAGAGATAAGGTGAGGAGCTCGGACATCCGGAGGGAGCTCGGAGTAGAGCCGCTGCTCCTTTGCGTCAAAAGGAGCCAATTGAGGTGGTTCGGCCATCTGATCAGGATGTCTCCCGGGCGCCTCCCTTTGGAGGTTTTCCGGGCTCGTCCAACTGGGCAGAGACCCCGAGGGAGACCCAGAGCCCACTGGAGATTATATATCTCTCCTGGCCTGGGAACGCCTCGGGATCCCCCAGGAGGAGCTTGAATGCGTTGCTGGGGAGAGGGACGCCTGGAATACCCGGCTTTGCCTACTGCCACCGCGACCCGACTCCGGATAAGCGGGTGATGATGGATGGATGGATGGATGGGTTAGCGTGGGGTTTTACACTAGCCTACCACATCCTAACAGGGGATCTCTGGAACCACTCCAGATTGAAATGTGGTTTTCATCCTCTCCTCTAATAATTTATGAATGAATGGTTTTCAACCTCGTTCTTGGTGATATTTTTATAAGAATATCGAAAGATAGCTAGCCAACTGACACAGAGCTGATTTCTGCCCCTCTTTATGCGGGCGTTAAACAGACGAATATAGAAAATCCGTAATGACATGCACAGAAGGGGTTCCCTGCCTTACTGCCAGGGCTATGGGCCCCACTGACAGATACTTGCCAGCATCAAGCACTATACGCCACAGTACAAATTGCACAAATTTATTTTATTATAAATTTTATTATAAATGTTTGTTCTATTAGCATTGGATCTGGAGTAATGCTTCATTCTCCAATGGTGATTGGTAGGTCAAATATGAACAATTAAATCCAACATATTATCAAACAATTCAATTACATGTAGGTATTTACTTATGTCAACTCAAAACAAGAGAAATAGAAATATACTCATGTAAAATATGGATATGGACAAATAAATTAAATGTGAACAACTAAAGTTTGCTCTACTGCTTGAAAGAGGAGTGACTTCTCTCATCTCATCAGTGACTTCAGCTCAAGCCAGTTAGACATCCATCCATCCATGCATTATCCTAACCCGCTTATCCTGAACAGGGTCACAGGGGAGCTGGAGCCTATCCCAGCATACATTGGGTGAAAGGCAGGAATACACCCTGGACAGGTCGCCAGTCCATCGCAGGGCACACACACCATTCACTCACACACTCATAACTATGGGCAATTTAGACTCTCCCATCAGCCTAACCTGCATGTCTTTGGACTGTGGGAAGAAACCGGAGTACCCGGAGTACACAGAGAGTACACAGAGAGGCCCCAGCCGACCGGGATTCGAACCCAGGACCTCCTTGCTGTGAGGCGGCAGTGCTACCCACTGCCCCCCAGAGTGAAATCTGAGAATCATGTACCTGGCAATCTGTGAAGTCAGAAACAACTCAATAGACTTCAAAACTTGATTCATTTTGAAGAATCAAACTTCCCAACACTACTGTAGATTAGCCTGTGCACCTATCATTATTAACGGAGTATACAAACATGAAGAGAAGTTATTGATCGGCATAACGTCTTGATTTTTGTGGAAATGTAATATTCGGTTATAGTGAATGGAACAAACGTAAGTAATATGCTAACGTGCTGTAGCATTTCTTGTTCAGCTAATATGTGACATGGCCGTGTTTGCCTGTGTGAAGGCACAACAGGAACACCACTGGAAACCTTATAAATAAAACCACTGTCGGTTGACCACATCATGGACTCCAATGCCCTTTTCAATTAAGAGCTCCCCTTCCTACACACATAAGTGAAGAGAAATAACACAATGTAGAACTACACGCCCTGGTCGGGTTCAAGTAGAAGGCACCTTAACTGCCCAGACCAACATACCTAGACAGCCATTTAACATGGGTTAAAGTAACAAGCTGGTAATTGTTCCAAAATAGACAGCTTTGCCTACAGAGGAATGATTATGGCCATGATATGCCAGAAATAGCTGTGCACACTATAAACAAAACATGCTCCTGATTCTCAGTCAGATTAAAGGTACAATGGAGCAACAATTGGCTGTGGCGATAAGAATTTTCAACCAATGAGCTTTAATTATTGTACAGCTATACAACATTTTGGTACATTGAGTGTCGGTCTGTCAACTGTATATTTAGAAACCTATAAACACAGGGAAAGGGTGAGTCAACATGTCAGTGAGCCTTTTTCAAGGATATATAACTGCATATATAAAACGAAATTGGACCAGATCTGGCAATCACTTACTCTTACATTGCACCAATACCACCCCGTTACATAATTTGTTCATTAACTGTAATGGAGTAATATTTCTTAGAGTGGTTAGGATGTTCTTCTTACGAAACCTTTTCGCCTAAGTGAAGGTTTCAAAACTAATTTAAATGATGAAAATTCATAAACTCCTGGCCAACTCTGCAATCCCTCCATCCATGTCTTTCAGAAAACAGCTTGCTTGACTGTTGCTAGATGTTCCATGCTGGCACAGCAGGGATTCTGGGTGGACAAATGTGTTTATTTGAAAAGGTTCTTAAGTAGACTTGTGCAGACTTGTGCAGACCCTCAGGCCCCGAAGATGTAGAAATTTGGTCAATTTTGTTGGAACTATTCAGTATTAAGGACCGACTCCTTAGCCACCAAAATTGACTACTATTCACTCAGAAATAAATGGACAGTGGAGGAACATTTTTGTTTTTCAAGGATCAAATTTCCAAAATAGCATTAGTACAAAATAGTTTGGGGCGGCCTGTAGCCTAGTGGTTAAGGTAAATGATTGGGACATGCAAGGTCAGTGGTTCTAATCCCGGTGTAGCCACAATATGATCCGCACAGCCGTTGGGCCCTTGAGCAAGGCCCTTAACCCAGCATTGCTCCAGGGGAGGATTGTCCCCTGCGACATACAGTCTAATCAACTGTATGTCGCTCTGGATAACAGCGTCTGCCAAATGCCAATAATGTAATGTAGTTCTATAATGCTGGCTAGGGGTAGCAAGGTTATACACATATTGGGTGCACATACAATAACTTTTCATACCATTATTTCTGAGATCGTATGGAAGATTCCATGCCCTGACATTGAGGCTTTTCTCATCGAGAGGAAGAAGGAGGGAGGGTGGAGGAGACTGAGGGAGATGAGCCATATTAATCCAGTCTGTGGCAGATTCATTTCCCTTAACCGCTCAAACTTTCCATTCTTGCGGTGCTCATGAGGAAAGAACCAGCCTACACGTGTAGACGGTGCCGGGCCATGTTTGTGACCTCTTTTCCCATCGTGATCCGTGCGGAGGCAATTACTCAGGCGGGGGGCTCCCGCGAAACGGCACGATTACACAACCCGCCCCAGCCACCGCAGGGGACTCCCGCCCCCGCTGAAAAACCGGGCGAGGACAAGGCGCGTGACGGAGGGAGGACGCACGGGCCGTGGCCGAACGGCTTACTTCCCCGCAGAAAAGAACAGCTCAAGCTAGGTTTTGAAACCACTGTTAGCTGGTTTACAAATTTGGAGAAGCTCCCATATCAAGCTATGTTTTGAAGCTATATTTATGTTTAGCCAGCTCAAGCTAGGTTTTGAAACCGCTGTTAGCTGGTTTACAAGTTCAGACCAGCTCCCATATCAAGCTATGTTTTGAAGCTATGTTTATGTTTAGCCAGCTCAAGCTAGGTTTTGAAACCGCTGTTAGCTGGTTTACAAGTTCAGACCAGCTCCCATATCAAGCTATGTTTTGAAGCTATGTTTATGTTTAGCCAGCTCAAGCTTGAAGGTGGGGAGAGATTGTACAGTTCTGACCTCAACGGGGAGTTCATTCCACCACCGTGGAGCCAGAACAGACAGTTGTCGTGAGCGTGAGGTGGAGGTTCGGAGAGGGGGAGGTGCCAAGCGGCCTGTTGAGGCTGAACGAAGAGGTCTGGCAGGGGTGTAGGGTCTGATGATTTTTTGAAGGTAAGCTGGGGAAGACCCCTTAACTGCTTGGAAGGCTAGCACCAATGTTTTGAATTTGATGCGAGCCATGACATGCAGCCAGTGGAGGGAAGTAAGCAGGGGGGTGACGTGTGACTATTTGGGAAGGTTGAAGACCAGACGAGCTGCTGCATTCTGGATAAGTTGGAGGGGTCTGATGGCGGACGCTGGGAGGCCAGCCAAGAGGGAATTGCAGTAGTCCAGGCGGGACAGAACCATCGCTTGGACCAGGAGCTGGGTCGAGTAGGGGGTGAGAATTCTCTGTATGTTCTATAGGAAGAACCTGCATGACCCGGTCACCACCGCAATGTTCTCGGAAAGGGACAGTCTGCTGTCCATCACCACACCGAGGTTCCTTGCACTTGGTGATGGCGTGAGTGTGGTATCCCCGAGGGAAATGGAGAGATCCAGGTGGGGAGAGGTATTAGCAGGGATGAATATCATTTTAGTCTTGCCTGGGTTGAGCTTTAGATAGTGGTTATCCATCCAGCTCTGGATGTCACTCAGGCAAGCAGAGATACGGGCAGAAACCTGTGTATCAGATGGTGATCTCATCTCATTGCGATTTCAGAAATGGAGACAGTCATCATCACCCTCATCAAGTTAAACAATTTTATTTTTATTAAAGCTGTATACCATCAGGGTACAACGATTGTCTTGAGTCTTTTTTTATGAAATCAGAAGTTATAATCAAAGTTAAGTCCCACACATCTATTACAGTGAGAAATAAATGATGATGTGCGTTTTGTCTTTTCATAGTGTATGTGGAAATCACATGCGGAAAAAAGCAACTGTGTCCAATTCACATTTTCTTTTTACATGTGAATATTTTAATTTGTATCTGAAATTTCATGCAGCACAACAGTTTATTGCACGCACAAAATGCACCAAAACTACCAAAACACTGCAAACATGTCTCAAAATAAGATAATTCTATAAAAACATCTAGTTTATTTCCAACAAGATTTTGTCAATCTTAAATCAATGATCTAAAAAAACAATGATCTAAAAAAACAACATACAGTATGTTGTAATTGTATTATTTTAATCATTTTGTTAAATAATTCCCTTTATTTATAACCACAAAGTATGTTTTAATGCAATATTGAAGTACTGCAAAAACAACTAAACAGTGAAGCTATAGGTATCTTGTAGTATTTCATGATGAATTAGTTATTTGAAGCGTGAGTGTGGAAGTGCAAGATTTCTTCAAAAGATATGAATGCACAATGGTTTTGAACAGTGTTACAAGTTTTGACTGTTTTGAGACTTGTGTCTAAGGTTCTGAAGACGTGTGAGGTTAGCACCAAAGTGATTGTAAAAAAAAAAGTGTGAAAGGCAATTCAGTCCATTTAGGTTCAACACTTTCCCTCCACAGCGTATTCAGCACTGTATTGATTATTGCTTCAATTAATAATAGTCTAATAATAGTAATTTCCTTTGTATGTGTTGATTTTTTCTACTTTTCCCACTTGAAGATGCTATTTAAATACACTGTTGAGTATGTTTGGTAAGATTTCCAGTCTGCTTACTATACCAGTATGTTCGGTGTCATCAGCCAAATGGTCTTTTCTCCAAGGTCATTATGCAGATAAGAAAGGGCGCAGGTCCCAATACTCAGCCGTGGTGGACTTCACTTGTCACAGGAGATCCCTCTCAAGATTACTCTTAGGATTCTGCCCTGAAGCCAATTATAAATTCACTTTGCTTTAACTGTTCAAACGCGCACTGATTTAAACTTGGTGATGAATCATGCTTCTGAGACACTGGCAATGTGGGCGAAAGCTTTTGAATCCAAACATAAAGTGCCTTATGAGCACTTTGAACCAAAATATATCGGTAATCTCAGTTTTAATTTTCAGTACACTGAAGGACCAGATTTACTAAAGGACTGCAACTGCTTTCAGGCATGAAAACAGCCGTAATAAAGTCGCAATATCTACTTTCTAGAAGTGATTTGAAGCGTTATTAGGATGTAATTTGCGGGGATTGGGTCACTCTGCAACTTTCCTGTTGATACATAGGTAAATGTTCATGCATACTGTGTATGTATACCTGGAGCAAAGGCGCTATAACAAGGTAGAGATTATTTTAATAAGGTAAGTTAAGTAGTACTTTGTTTGATTTACTAAAGCATGGATTAATTGGCAGTCATCTTTGCGTGGGAATTTTCTGAACTCCCGAAAGGCAACTTGGCTGTAGGCTACGTACACCCATGGCAGTGTGGGGCGGGGGGATGAACAAATGCATCCGTAACACTCTGGAAAGGAGACAGGATTTGGACTGTTCTCTAATGAATTTTCAGATATTTGTGAATTTGTCGATTTCTAGAGCAAATGTTTTTGCGTTGCGACTGTTTCCTTGGTAAATCTGGCCCTGAGCATTTTTTTATATAAAGATAAGATATGCATGGAATCAGCAACTGCAACCAGTGTAGACTTGTGTGTGCGCCATGTCATGCCATAGCTTGGTTCATTTAATTTCAAAGCTGTCAAGGAGACACGCAAGCTAGCTAGTTTGAGAACAACTAACAGAAAGATTCATTTATGGATAACAGCTCCATCCCTAATGCTGGGAAAGCATGGCTGTCTCCTCATAACACTAACCATGTGACTGAATCTGGCATATTCTGAGACAAACAGGACAGAATGGGTCACTTGCCTCTTCTTAATGCTATTAATTGCACAGCAATAATGCTTGATTTCAGGTATACTTTTTTTTCAGGTTTTACCTTCCACTATTCACTGGGACTGAAGGAAGGCTAACTTTTCATTGAACCAGAAGGCCAGATTGCTTGTATTGATGCTGCTTATATTTCACCACTGACATGAAAGCAGGTAGGTCAAGCAAATTGCTGTGGATTAGTAGCACATGATTAGCGGAATCATTTGCCATCTCCCACTACATTGTAGTTTCGAGTTCTGCGCAGACCCACGGCACGCCCTCTAGAGGCCATCTGACAAAGTGCAGGCTCCCTGCAAACGTGAGTGACCTGAATTTGTCCGTTTCTGCCCCTGGGAAAAACAAAAAGCAACGCGACACAAATCAAACCGGTGTCATCGGTTGCCTGGAAAGTCTCAGGTAGACAGCTGTTGAGCCACCCCGGGGGAAATGTCGGACCATAATTGAATACAAATCTATGTATTTTCAGCGAGCAAAACGGCCCCTCGCCACTAAAGGTGCAGTGAAAACAGCATTCTGCATAAACAAAAAGCACCTGTGCGACTGCGAACGCGTTCGCAACGCGGTGGTATAAATTGGTCGCAGATTTTGACAGCGCGTTTTATTCGCGTGCGGGTAACAAGGTCGGAATGACGATGGGCGGGAACGCCTGGGAGACAGCTGGCGTGGTGCGGGGGGCCGCCTTCAGCCCCCGAGAACCTCCGCGCTGTTAAACCCCACTCTCCCGCACTCGCGCATTCAGGTCACGTTCCAGCCCGGCCCGGGCTCTGCCAACCCGCTTTGAAACGCAACAGCGCTCGCATATATCTCATGGAGATCGGTAAGTTCAATTATTTTTCCCTTTTTTTTTCTTCTTTTTTTTAAAAGGTGGGAAATAAAGACATTTTCCGAACGGTTGAAGGATGAAGCGCCACAGATATCTTTTAATGGGGCATTAGCAATAAGTCTTTCATCACGTTTTTCAGGGGGAAGATATTTTATTCCCTTTTTTACAGCAGCTCATAAAAGGATATCTCAGGCCGGGTGGGAAGCTGCAGTGGCTATGGTACAGTTCATTTCCCTCCCCGCTGACTGCGTACATATGCAAATCTCCCATCGCTGCTTCCAACGCCAGCAAACTTCAAAGGGACAACAACCCGGTCGATCGCAAGAGAGTTACAAAAGAAAAAAGAAAAAAAAGAGTGGCAGAAAATGTCAAATGTAAAATGCAATTATGTTTCAGGCCACCTACGGAGAACATGGAAACGATTAACCTTCATTCTCTGCAGTCTGCACAATAGCTAGGTGATTGATCATATCATTTATCATATCATCTCTGAAAAATAGACATACATTATTACATTAGTACATTATTAGGTATTTATTAGGCTTCTGCTGCTGTAGCCACTTAGAGGTTTCATGTGTTGTGTGTTCAGAGATGCTCTTCTGCATACCACTGTTGTAATGTGGGGTTATTTGCGTTACTGTCACCTTCCTGTCAGCTTTGACCAGTCTGGCCATTCTCCTCTGGCGTCTCTCATTACCGCCTTTCTGCCCGCAGAACTGCTGCTCACTGGATGTTTCTGTTTTTTTTCGCACCATTCTCTGCAAACTCTAGAGACAGTTGTGCATGAAAATCCCAGGAGATCAGACATTTTTAAGATAGCCAAACCACCAACAATCATTCCATGGTCAAAGTTACTTCAATCACATTTCTTCCCCATTCTGATATTTGGTCTGAAAAACAGCTGAACCTCCTGACCATGCAACATAATAAAGTGCTGAATGAGTGTATATTCTAACTCTGGTTAAATAAAGGAGAAATAAATAAACTCTACATTTCAATCACCTTTAAACAACTGGCCTAGACTATAAGTTTATAAGAGATCACAAGCAAAAATGAGAGCGGAATTTCGGCTGAATTTAAAGTGATCATAAAGGTAAATTCATGAATGGATTCAGATAACCATTTTGTGGGGAATTTATTAAGTCTCAGCAAAATTAGAGAAAGCAAATGCATTGCAATATTGACTGCCTAAATGTTT
Organism: Conger conger; assembly: GCF_963514075.1. Classification (NCBI taxonomy): domain Eukaryota; kingdom Metazoa; phylum Chordata; class Actinopteri; order Anguilliformes; family Congridae; genus Conger; species Conger conger. The sequence continues at coordinate 13,436,983 of NC_083771.1, forward strand.
TCATCTATTCCTATGTGGGGATTAGGCGGTCCAAACCACACCCATAAAATCCTGAAATTGTTTTCAATGTCTGCATTGAAATGTGTGATATTGTAGTTATTTACATTACTGTGAATAGATATTTGGTGGATGTGTAGTGGATACACCCCCAAATCTATGGTTATTTAAAAACATTCCAGACGCCTTACAGTCACTTAAAATAATGAATTTCTTCATGTGAAGAGGCTCCGCTTTTTGCAGGCTGATTTCGAGGTTATGTAGGCCCAAACTGCAGTTGCTGTTGTCCAGAATCACATGGTTTACGTATCTTATGTTGATATATTTATTTTCATAAAGCGGAGATATTTAGTGAATCGGTTCACTTCAGCGTAGGTGCGTTGCTCAAGGCTGCAGTGAAGATCAGGGGATTGACCTCTCGTCTGTCTCTTCAGCGAGCCTCTGGCTCACAGATCTGCCATCCTTTCTTCGCACTTATTCTTATATATGAGAAGCACTGTTCCCAAAGCAGGGTGCTCCAGAGAAACACAGACAGAACATTTGACGCATTTCCTTTTTCGTTTCAAAGTTTTTTCATCATACATTTTGAATCTACAGATAAAGCCACTATGTTTTTTACACACCCTATATATAATATAATAATACAGTCATAACTCATCATTTACCCTACTTATATGTACCCTGCTGAAAAAAAAAAGAGAACTAGGTTTTGAAACAGCTGGTTTTGAGCTGGTTGACTAGTTCCGACCAGGTCCCAGCTCAACATGGTTTAGCTGGTTGACCAGTTCAGACCAGCTCCCAGATTGATATGGTTTGACCAGCTCAAACTATGTTTTCAAACAGCTGGTAGCTGGTTGACCTACCGGCTCAGACAAGCTACCAGCACTAGCCAGTTGATCAGCTCATACCCAGCTCATGACTAGCTTAACTAGCTCAATTTTAAAGCTGGTCAAGCTGGCATAACTATTTTACAGCAGGGTAGAAAACTGTACAAAAGGCTTAGACATGCAAAACAATTCTGTAAAGTGAAGATGCTATCAAAATTTAATTTAAATATTGCATAAATGTACTATAAAGATTAGTGAACAGTTCAAATCAATATTTGCTGTGACTACCCTTAACCTTTAAAACTGCATTAATTCTCTTTGGCACAATATCCTGCACTTTTATATGAAAATCAAACATGCAGGTGAACGGTTTGTCTGCAGACTCTGACTGTCTCGCTTGTATCCGGCTCTCCAGGTAATCCCAGACAGCCTTAATCAAGTGGTCTACTTGACATCTTACTTCATTTCATGAAATACAATCATTTGTCTGTGACATTTAATTGTCTAAAACTAATGTTAATGTAATGTTCTTTTCTACAGACACACTAATGTAGAAAACGCAAAAAAATTCTATTTAAAAAAAGAATTCATTTATACATTCATATGAAACATTCATTATGAAATAAATTGCGAGTGCCTAAGACTTTAGCACAGTACTGCACTATTGTTTTGAATAGCTGCATATCTGATAAAGATGGACGATATGAGGAAAGCCGTGGTTTGTACATGCTTTCATGGACTGGGAGATTACAGCAGTTTGCTCAGGTTGTCACTATTAGTACCTCTTCATAATGTACCAGGTGCCTGCACTTAAGACGCCGTCTTCAACACACGTTTCGGTATCCATGGGCAAAGTCAAGAGATGCTCTTTTGGGACCCAGGCTGAAGACCAGTTGGTTGAAAGGCGTTACTACATTCCGTGCTGCATGAATGTTACCCCTGTTGCATTTATCATTTGTTATTTAGCCGACACTTTTATCCAAAGCGACTTAGTTGAATTATACTAAGCAGGGGGCAGTTCCCCCAGGAGCACTGTGGGGTTAAGGGCCTTGCTCTTAACAGCTGTGCAGATCTTATTGCGGCTACACCGGGGCTTTAACCACCCACCTTCCAGGTCCCAGTCATGAACCTTAGTCACTAGGATACATGCTGCATTCCTCAATCTGTCTATATCACATGGTTGTTGGTTTGTTTGTTTTTTGCCTAGTGGCTCCTAGTAATAAACATTTAGCTTAAACACAGGCCGCTTGCCTCTTTTGCATTGTTCATGTTTTTGGGGAATTGTTTTATTATTTTTTTATGAATAAAAGTAATTCCCCTTGATTGTCGTGCTTTGCGGAAAGCCTCATTTCTAACGTAATTAAATATTGAGTAAATTCCTAACTCCTGGAATGATGCCGTCACCGTGCCCCGAGAGAATGTAGGGAATGTGCCGATTCTCTGCAAGAATAAAAACACAAACAGCAAGGTTCACACTCCTATTAAGCCCACCCCATGCTGCTTTGTAAACAATTCTCAAACCAGCTCGGAAGATTTTAAATGAACCATCAGCAGAAGAGGTCATGATATTTAAAGCATCGGGAAAACGCATAAAACTGGGGTGTGTGCAGAAGCAGACCCTGAGATCAGCAGTTCATGCTCACCCTCCTGTACAAATGTGTGTGTGTGTGTGTGTGTATGTATGTGTGTGTGTGTGTGTGTGTGTGTGTGTGTGTGTGACAGTAATGACATTTTCCCAGTGCCTTGTGGGTACTTCCTGACACTGTCAGTTTAGGGTGTAGTGTGCCAAGACAGATACCCATACACATGTCTGTTTAGGGTATAGTGTGTCTACACACACATCAGTAAATATTCTCCATGAAAAGTCTGGAGTAACAATGACACTGGAAAGACTTCCCATAACAGGAGTAAACACAAAGATGACGTGTTAAAGTGCGCTCTCCGCGTCTGTCGACGCTCTCCAAGTCGGTCCGGATAAGATCCCCTGCTAAGTGCTCGTAATGTAATGCCATGTAATTAAATGATAAGAAAGACTCGCGGTCGCCGAAGAAGACTGAATCCAGACAAAATGGTAAATCAGGCTTTGCCTGAACATGAACAAAAAAAGAAATTGTACAGCAGAAAAAATAAACCCCAGAAAAAATACAGGCTCAAAAATCATTATTCTTTCAGCAGGACCATTTGTTCGCCCCTGCTTGCATAGTTTGGAGCATTCACTGTGCCCCCATACAGTAAATGTAAGTAAGGTATTATCCCCCAAAAAGCCCCACCAGTACCATTATAGCAGGCCACGCCTGAGCAGAATACTAATGGGGATTGTGTGTGTGGCTCCAAGCTTCCCATCCAGGCTCTGTGTTCGGTTTCCAGCTATATTCTACTTCAGAGCGGTCAGTTTTCTGGACAGCGAGGCAGGAATCGGCACTGACTATTAACATTGACTATTCTTTAAGTTCTCTGCCTTTTAAATGCTTTTTCTGGCTCCGGACAGCTGTCGTGCAGATGGAAGCGCATCCCACGCGCTCTCTCACTTGCTCTCAGAACTGTCCTCCAATTCTCCGCTCTCATGATCTGTACGTCTGCTCCTCGTCCTCTGTGCCTTTCATCTTTTCTCCCTCGCTCATCAAGCCTTTATCTGCCTCTTCTTTCACTTTCAGGGCCGACATGCGACTGGGCCGTTGCACACTCTAAAGCAGGGGTCCTCACTCCTGGACCTGGAGAGCTGCAGGGTGTGCTGGTTTTTGTTTTCACCTTAATATCAGCAACCAATTCAGACACAAGAAACCAGGTGAGGGGAGTTAACTGTGTAAGTAACTGCTCTAATTGACTAATTAAGTGCTGAGTAACAACGAAAACCAGGGCCAGGACCAGGAACGAAGATCACTGCTCTGAAGCGTGCTTCATACTAAGTGACAAGTGTCGCATGACAGAAATGAAAGTGTCACACAACGTTTGGCATGTACACTTCGCCGGGGGTCTGCGATGAGGGTCCGATTGTCTCTGTGATAACGAGACGTCAAACTCAACTCTTGACAGCTGAAATCCTGACAGTTTGTTTAGATTTTTTGAAAGCAAGCTGTGTCCATGACACTGACTTTCGCTGTTCCATCTGGCCCAGCAAACACTACGCGACACACTCACCGAGCACTTTATTCGGAACATTTTTACTTTATTACACAAGTTATTACTACTTATTCATGCGATTATCTAATAAGCCAATTGCGTGGCAGCAGCGCAGTGCATACAATCATGTAGATACGGGTCAGGAGCTTCAGTTAATGTTCACATCAACCATCAGAATGGGGGAAAAAGTGTGATCTCAGTAATTATCATGATCAAAGTGACTTTGACCATGGAATGACTGTTGGTGGCAGACAGGGTGGTTTGAGTATCTCAGAAACTGCTGATCTCCTGGGACTTTGACGCACACTAGTCTCTAGAGTTTGCAAAGAATGGTGCAAAAAAAAAAAAAAAAAAAAGGGACAGCAATGCAAATAACCCCACATTACAACAGTGTATGCAGGAGAGCATCTCTGAACACACAACACATCATAACTCAAAGTGGATAGGCTACAGCAGTAGAAGTTTAAAAAAGAAGTCTAATATGTCTAATATGATTCCGTAGGCATTGGGTATCAGGTGGAAGCACCTTTGGCAAAAACATTGACGCGAGTCATTTTTGCATCAGTCTTCTGTAATAAGTGCTCACTGAGTATGTAGTATGACATTATCATGACAAAATTCAACAGGTTTTTTCAGTGGAAAATGCATCACATCATAGGACACTTGTCCCGAGGATGTGTGACGAAGTATAAATCAGGCTTTGCTCAGGCGTATCGATGGTAATAACGGAGTTAGTCCCCCAGGGATGGGGACTGATTTATTGATTTATTTCCCGTATTTAAGTGGCGTTTAATAATGACAGTGTCACACACATCTTCCCTGGCTCTAATGGCAGGTTTCTGGGCCTCTTTGGTGCCTGGATTTAGGCTGTCTTGCACTCTGTTTTGGCTGCCGAGACAGGGGAGCTAAAGTCGTTGATTGTTGTTTTTTAGGAGGGCATTGGCCTGCCATTGGGAAAGCAGGACTGATGCTCATTTTGATCAAAGGATGACAACATCAATGATATAAGAACAAATGAAGGCTATAACAACTGTGCCGTTTCCTCTGTCCTTTCCTTCTAGGCTAGGTTTAGCTAGGTTTTGAAACAGCTGGAAGCTGGATGACAAGTTCAGACCAGCTCCCAGCTCAGCATGGTTTTGACCAGCTCAAGCTATGTTTTGAAAAGCCGGTAGCTGGTAATTACACGCTGGTCATAGCTGGGTTTTACACCAGGGTCAATAAGCAGGTTTGGATGCAGACCCATCATCGGGAGGGAAAATAGCGGTATGCTGTTGTAACGAGCTAAGAGGTTTGCCCAAGTCCCAGGTGCGATTTGAACTCGCCCAAAGATTACCAGTCGGCTAAATAAATCGCCCCTAGCCAAGGGCAATGCTGTTATTTAGAATTTGAGGGTTGCATCATCAGAGGGCGATGTCATGGTAACCTGCTACGAGTGCTTTACCACACCTCACCACGCTTTACTTGTGAACTAGCCGAGCTACACCCGCTACACGGACAGCTGCTACCACTCTTCCTCCCAACATCCACCTGCACAGCACAAAGGGCCCAGCCAGCCTGCTGCCTCCAATCAAACAGAAGGGCTCACTATTGAGCAGTGTGCTGATCACTGGCTGGCTACCCAGTGTCATATGCAAATACGTACCTCTGAGCACTTACTTGCAGAAAGACAGTACACTTTGCTGCAGTTCAAATCATATATCCACTAGGGGTGCTAAAGAGAAGTTTAGACCTAAAATTACTGAAGAAGTGACGTGTATGCTCAGGTGACCACTGGTTTAGAGAAAGTGGTTCAATCTAGTGGTTAGAACGTCAGATTCTCCCGTTCTGCGATCTGGGTTTAAAAAATAAACACATTTATACAATAATATCAGACTGTTTTTTGTGTTAATAGAACAAACTATATTACTTCAAAACTAAGCAGGACGGTCCGGTGGGTTTGGGGAAAGGCAATCATAATTTCTATTTAAAACATTTGTCTTCATTAATCTTACATTCTGCTATTAAGTTTGCAGAGCCACTACATGATGTTAGTCCACCCAATACGTTCCAGAGCTAACTGTAAGAATGGAATTTAAGTGCACCTGTGAGAACGTAATTGAAGACTACCAGTGAGAATGTAATTGAAGTGTACCTGTGAGAATGTAATTGATGTATTCCTGTGAGAATGTAATTGATGTATTCCTGTGAGAATGTAATTGAAGTATTCCTGTGAGAACGTAATTGAAGTGTACCTGTGAGAATGTAATTGAAGTGTACCTGTGAGAATGTAATTTAAGTGTACCTGTGAGAATGTAATTTAAGTGTACCTGTGAGAACGTAATTGAAGTGTACCTGTGAGAATGTAACTGAAGTATTACTGTGAGAATGTAATTGAAGTGTACCTGCGAGAATGTAATTGAAGTATTCCCGTGAGAATGTAATTGAAGTATTCCCGTGAGAATGTAATTGAAGTATTCCCGTGATAATGTAATTGTAGTATTCCCGTGAGAATGTAATTGAAGTATTCCTGTGAGAATGTAATTGAAGAGTACCTGTGAGAATGTAATTGAAGTGTACCTGTGAGAATGTAATTGAAGTGTACCTGTAAGAATGTAACTGAAGTGTACCTGTGAGAAGGTAATTGAAGAGTACCTGTGAGAATGTAATTGAAGTGTACCTGTGAGAATGTAATTGAAGTGTACCTGTAAGAATGTAACTGAAGTGTACCTGTGAGAAGGTAATTGAAGAGTACCTGTGAGAATGTCATTTAAGTATTCCTGTGAGAATGTAATTGAAGAGTACCTGTGAAAACGTAACTGTTTTTTACCGTAAAAGCGGTAACAATATGCCGTGAGACTTGGCTGGGATCGCTGAATTATTATTATTTTATTTTATTTTCCCTAAAACCCTGGCGGTCACCCAGGCGACAGACAGGTAATAAGTCCTCCGAGGATGTTTCTGCCCCAGCTGTTTTTTTTTGGCTTTGGGAAGAGGCGACAGAAGGAAACAATCCCCATCCTCGCCATGCTCATATTTACAAATGAACAAAGAACAGCACCTTTACTGTGCAGTCTCTAGCCCCATCATGTTCCAGAAATGCAATCCTCCTGCACGTGCAATAAAAATAGCACTGTGTTTAATAACCGCAAATTAATCTCTGATTAATGGAAGAATCCTATGCACCAGAACACATTTGTAATTATATTGGTTAATTAATATGGCGAAAGTAGTTACTTTTGGATTGGGTTGTCATTACTCGGATGTAATTACTACACTGTCAGCAATCATCCATCCATACCCATATTAAAGCACACACAGACATACAGTATGTAAATACATTTGAGAAAATATAGAAAGTAAGTCATCTACAGAAGCTGTAGTGGAACAGTCAGCTATTTTTCCTGCGATATTCTCATCTCATCAACTCCTCTAAACTTTAAAGTCCTGATATGAACAAATTGTACCCAGTTGGAAGCAAAACTAACTGCATGCCAACTGCTTCTTCTTCAAAAGTACAGAGTGTCCATGAATATGTGAAACGAGAAATAAAATCTCATACATAAATCACCTTCAGATCAGTCCTAAAGAGTTTACGTGAAGAATTTTCTCTTTAATTACTAGTGGAGGGTAAGAAAAAGCAGTACTTAGACTCAAGGCTGTTATGATCTATTTTGGATAGAGAACAGAGCAAATTAATGTGCTTTTCTGTCTGATTCCTGGTGGTGATCAGGTTACAAGCTAAACTAAAAACGGAAACCGCCAGTGTGGTCCTGTCTGCGTGCAATATAAAATAAATGAGAGTGAAAATTTGACTTGCCAGATGTGCACATTTTCATAATCAGCGCAGGGATGGAAATATGATTCCCTGTGCCTTGCCGATTTACGATGACAGATGTGATCTTTAGATGGTGAGCCTGGACCAAAATGTGCCGTGGATCACAAGCTACATTTTGCTTCAGGATGTTTATCATGATCCCAATTATAATGCTATTGTTATTATGCGCTGTGTATCCTTACCAAAATTATGTAACATGAATGTGATTTTCATATTGGGCAACCAATATGACTACTAAAAAATGAAAAATAAATACTAGAAATGAATTTAAATGATAATTTTACTATTCACAGAAAAATTGCGACAGAGTGAACTCAGCCAGGCAGGGAGGTGACTATGAAGCAGCAGACAGAATGCTTGGCATAATATATTTTACAACGTAGCTATAGAGAGAAAATATACCAGCGTTTCTCCAAACTGGTGTGCATGAGTGGTTTTGTTCTTGCAGTGGTCAATTAATCAGAGCTGATTAAACTGTTATCGAGTTTGGCCACTCGAGCTAGAGTGCTCGGTATCTTTTCTGAAACTCAGCCCCATGGAAGTTCTTTGGCTCAAACTAGAGCTAATAAGTGTTTCTTTTAACCAAAGGAACGTCATATGTGTGTGCAGAAGTCTTGTGAGAGGAACGTGGAACGCATCCATAGCAACACATTCATATTGCAGCCGGCCCTGCTGAAATAATGCCATTTGATGTAGTCTCTCTGTGCTGATCCGGGATCAGTTTCCTGGGCCATGTCCAAACCACACCCATTATGCACTAAAAGATTAAGCTGATCCTAGATCTGCACTCCTCCTCTATGACTGCCAGTTAATGCGGTATACAGAGGATATTCCACCTACAACAGGGATGGGCAACTCCAATCGTGGAGGGCCAGTGTGTACCCAGGATTTTGCTACCGCCAGTTACCCTGGCTCAATCAGCTGATTAGTCATGCACCATGATTGATTCACTCATAAAATTAGAACACAATAAAATGCTACAAGGCAAGAACATTTATCTGCTGCTGTTTATATCACAAAAATGTGGCTATGAATGACAGATCATGTAAATGATTGGGACAATTAAATAAGAGCACAAGTTGGTCTGAAATCCTGAAAAAGATATGGCCTGCCTTGCCCATCCCTGATCTACAAGAGCACAGACAGTAATGGAAAGTGGAGAAAATAGGTTGAATTGATAGACGGAGGTTAAGGAAGGATGGATGTTCTATACATATAATAGAACAGCACTGCAAAGACTAAAACAATGTGATCTCAGAACAGCACTGCAAAGACTAAAACAGAAAGTGACTTCAGAACAGCTCTGAGAAGAATGTGATTTCAGAACTGCTCTGCATAGACAGAAACAGAATGTGATTTTAAAACAGCACTGCATAGACTAAAACAGAATGTGATTTCAAAACAGCTGCCAAGTCACTGCCAAATATCACAAGCACAAACACATTTCCCTGGTCTCTGCTAACAGCAGTCCATCAATTTCTACAAAATGCGTTTTTTCTTTCACCAATCATCAAAATGGCTTTAAAATAACTGAGTCTCTTTATTACATACGATCTAGAAAATTAAAGTAAAAAACCTGCAGTGCTCATTCCACATATGTGCACGCCATTTATAGAATTGTATGGGTGGCAATCCTGGCTTTTTTAAAACTTAATTCGAACTGCTCAAAATCTACAATGACATAAAGACAGGCAGTGTAATTGCAGAACACACACAGCTTTCATGTAACATCATTCTCAGAGCTCTGCTGTAATGCTGAAGCAATGATAGCCTCACGCCTTAACATCAGTGCAATTCTGAGAGAATGTTAAATGTCAACTACAGGGGTATTACTCCTCTCTCACGCAAAGAGGGTAAGAACCCAGTAAATTACTTTGTTTACTTCCAAGTGTGGGTATTTTTTCCCACAGAAGCGAGAGAATTTGAAAAATCCACAGAGTGGATAAAATGCTAGGAGGTGAAGGGTGATGCAGGGAATTTTAAGATGAGATAGGGGGAAGCTTTTCAGAGTTTTAATGCAAGTCCGCTGAAGATAGGGGGGATTTTCTTTTAGAAAGCATTCGGCAGCAGCCCCCCGGCCCCCTCCCCCTGCAGTCTCCCGTCCTCCGCCTCTGGGGTAAAGAATTCACCCTGTGGCAATTACAGCAGGCAGGGAGAGAACCATTGCCCAGCTTGGTTTGCCAGATCAATTTGGCCACCTGTCTGAGCCACTCACTGGATGTTTTGGGATGATTAGGAGAGAGCAGGCCATCCCCAGCGACGGCTGGAATTAACCGCAACTCCACTGTCCGCTGCAGGCATTCCCACGCAGGTTAAACCGGTGAACGGAGAGACCACGGCGGGAAGAAATTTCCAGAAAACGGCGGTTGGCCGTTGGTGCAGCGGGAACACTCCGGTGTCCATTAGGGGGTGGAATTGGGGTGAGGGGAGAGGGGAGCGGTTAGGTGGGCAAGGATCGTAGCGGGGCTCATTAGCGTGCTGCGGCGCAGCATCAAACCGGCGCCCCGCGGAGCTCCATTCCCAGCGAACGAGCAAGCTGTGGCGCTCGACGCGGTCGTTAAAGCTCCCGTGAAACTTAGTGTGTGTTATCTCTGCCCAGCTAATCACTCCCCACACCGGGTTTAACAGGATAAATAAATCACAGACCCCACGCTGTCCGGCTCTCCGGGCATCGCAGACGGTCGTGATGGTTGCTCCCAGCTCGACGTGGTTTGACCCGCTCAAGCTCTGTTTTGAAACAGGTGGTGAGCTACCAGCTCAGACAGCACAAGCTGGTTGACCAGCTCTTACCCAGCTACACTAGCTTATGGCCAGCTTGACCAGCTCAATTTTCAGTTGCATTCAGTTATCCTGCTGCATCCAGGATAACTGCATGCAAAAGAAATGTGACACATTAGCTGTGATGTGTGGAGTATTTGTACTGTCAGAGGGAGTCTGGCTCATGCCTCTTGCTCACGTTTAGCACGGCTGCTAAATGAAGCGGCTAACGAGTGCAGGCATCCGACCGGAGAGCCGTTACATTTGTGAAATTTACTGTAAAAGTACGCTCCCACAGACAGCGTTATCTCCTCTCATGCTGTCTGCTAAAAGAAGATACTCACAATATTTGGCTTTGTGGGATGGTTGTGAAGAACTCAATGTGCGATTGCTTTGTTAAATAAGAACCTCTGCATAGAGTTTGGTCTGTAAATATTTAGATGATGGCACTTTAGTTTCTTTTGCTCCATACTCCACCACATTGAATACGTGGTAAAAATGTGAATGGTCATCTTTAATTTGCGGTATTTACATCATTATCAGGTGATCCATGTAGTAATTACACACTGTGACAGACAGTCAAGTAAGGCACTGGTCAACCAGCTAAACCATGTCGAACTGGGAGCTGGTCTGAACTGGTCAACCAGCTAAACCATGTCAAGCTGGGAGCTGGTCTGAACTGGTCAACCAGCTAGAGCATGTCGAACTGGGAGCCGGTCTGAAATGGTCAACCAACTGTTTCAAAACCTAGCTTGAGCTGTTTTTTTTAGCAGGGACTCCCTTCATCCTCATGTCGAGAGACATGAGCTACATATTCCAAATGTTAACACCACACCGAGAAGCAACCATAGAGCATTCGGTAGTTTCCTAATGCTCCATGCCTCCCGCCCTTTTAAGCGCATGCGTGCAAATATCTGGCCTGGCAGTGTTAAGCAGGTCTCGCACCAGTGCTCATATTAATGAGATGAATACACTTGTGTTGCCTTGAATAAGAGCGTCTGCTAAATGCAATGTAATGTAAAGCCGTATTGGGTCAGGAAACAGAGGCTAAACGAGGACAAAAGAAGGGAGATAGAAATAGAAGGAATTGGAAGAAGGGCAGAAGGCAGAGGTAGAAAGGAAAGGAGAGAGGGAGCCAGAATGATGAAATATATGAATTAGCAATTTACATTGCTGACATGTACTTAAAGGTACAATAGGTAATTTCGGACTTCTGAAGTTCAAGAGAGGAATACAGCAACAAACACCCTCAAACCACAACACTGTTTATCCCTCCCCCTTCTCTGTAAAAGCACTGATGGCAATTAGAACCCATTTTCAGCAAATGAGCTTCAATTATCGTACAACTGTTCAATGCTTTGGTACAGAGTGTCAGTCCTTCAAACTGTATATTCTGAAACCCGAATTTAAAGACTATACACAGGCAGAGGGTGAGTCCACATGTCAGTGAGCCTTGTTCAATGATAAGAAGGGATTTACAATGACCTTGTAACAATGTAACAATGCTTTAACACAAAAAACGTACCTATTGCACCTTTAAATAACACAACTTGATTTCCTAATGTGAATAATGACCCAGCCTCAGAAAGAAACTGGGTGAAGGAAAAAAGCAGTCAATGTGGAATTCATAAACTGGGACAGCTCTTCCTCTGCATTTGACCCATCCTAGTTACTTAGGAGCAGTGGGCGGCAACAGTGCAGCACCAAACAGTTGATTTGACTTTCGCAGGGGCCAATCCCCCCTGGAGCAATGTGGGGTTCAGGGCCTTGCTCAAGGGCCCAACTACGGCACTGATCTTATTGTGGCTACACCGGGGCTTGAAACACAAACCTTCTGGGTCCAGTCATGTACCTTAGCCCCTATATTCCAAGCTGCCGCAATATCAGATAATAGCATATACCTTTCTCCATCACAATCACTGGAGGGCAATGAACCGCAGTGTAGGACAACAGTGTTATGGTCAGGAATGCAAAAATCACCATTCATGCACCATGCTATAATATCAGCCAGCTTGTATTGTAACAAAAGATGCTTGTGGGATCTAAGCAGATTTATTTTAGTTGTGTTTGTGTATGCATTTATGCATGTATGTGTGTTTGTATTTTTGCAAATGTTTATACACATGTGAGCAGCAGTTCTGCAGACAGAAATGCCATGCTAATGAGAGAAGTCAGAGGAGAATGGCCAGACTGGTCAAAGCTGACAGGAAGGTGTCAGTAATGTAAATAACCATACATAACAACAGTGGTATGCAGAAGAGCATTTCTGAACACACAATGCATCATAACTCTAAGTGGATAGGCTACAGCAGTAGAAATCTAAAGAATACATCTAATAAATACCTAATAAAGTACTCGGTGAGTGTGTATATGTGCTGTATGCAAATTATCAGAAAAAGGTTCTTACTGAAACCACATTCCTTAACTTTGATTTCCGAATTTTTCATTTTAAAAACTAATAATACATGACAGTGCAAGCACTGAGGGAAGTAATTTTGTGTGTTGGCTGTGGCTTTCACCCAAATAAACTCTGTGTAGTGACACTACAGACATTTTGGCAGATTGACGAAGTAATTAAGTGACAAAATACATTAGCGAAAGGACCAAAAACTCAAAGTAAGACGCTGTCTCCAATGTTCATGTCAAATCAAATTCTGGATTTATGAATATGAAGACAGAGAGGGCTAACAACCCCAGTCGGGAGTGGAAGATACTGTGAAATACAGGATTTAATGTGGTGGTGAAACCTGACTGCAGCACAGCTCGATCTGCAAAACTGTTGTGTTTCTAGTTTACCTACCAGTTTCATACATTAAACTTACAGGCCAGCGGAGGATGGGCAAGCCCCTACAGCCGGGCTCCTGCTGCAATTTCTTCCCATCGCGGAGTTTTTTCTCACCCCTGTTTGAGGGTTTTTCTCCCCTAAGGGAGTCGTTTACCTCATATGCTATTGGGGGCTTAAGGCTGATATGTTTAATTCTCTTCTGTGTTACTCTGTAAAGTGTCTTTGTGACAGTCTTCTGTGAAAAGCACTATACAAAAATAGACTGAATTGAAAATGTAATTGAATTCAATATTCTAAATCCCAGCTGCTCAACTCCTGATCCCGGGGGCCTCAGTGTCTGCAGGCATTTGCTCCAACCACATACAACACCACCTCATTTTACTAATGAGCTTACTTCCTGAGCCAAGCAGGTAAAACTATTTGTGAAATCTGGTGGCGTAGAGCATGGTTAAGGCAAATAACGGCCCTCAGGACCAGGAGTCGCGTAGCCCTGTTCAAAATAAATAAACCACTGGTGACAGTGCCAAACTTCCTGAACATGGAAATCGAGATGAAATTGTGAAAAGTCGACCGGATAGGATATTTTCAGCAGCCAAGACGATTCCCAAGGAGAACAAACACCAAAATGGAGTCCTAAGGGAGAGAACGTTTTCCGTATTTGCGAGCGTCACGACGACAGAGCCTGCGCCTTTTCTTCTTGGATGAAGCCTTGCAAAGCGGACAGCCAGCGCGCAGTTAATTAACATCAATCAATTTGTTTCTGAGAGATCACTCTCTGATTGTGCTCCTGGGTGCTTACGCTCGGCACTGTAATCACGAGCCGGCGAGCGCATTTCCAGAGAAGGCTGAAGTGCCGCAATATTACGATTTCAATTACACAGACGAATACCCTCCAACTGCAAAACCAAGTCATATACACGACTGAAATTCAATTACAGTTGGGCAAAAAACATTGTTTTATATGATGCCATTTCGGTGTTGTTATTCTTATTGCTTTCCTTTTCTTTTTTGCCAATTTGCATAATAAACAGTTGATTTATTGTGGCAGGTCAGCCATGACACTGTCCTGGTTCAGCAGGAAAATAAATTAAAGATTACAGATAATAGGAAAGGTTTGCATAAAGCAGGCTCAAGTAATATAAAATGTACAAAACATAGACTACACGGTGTACAATGGAATTTCCTAATAACACAATCAAAACACAATTGTACACATTTTCCTGTAGCTGAAGGCACTGTCTTTGTCCATTTATTGATATTATATTTTAAGTCCCTGTCAAAATAATTATAACATCTTATCATTGCATGTCGAACGTAACTATGTCAACTCAAATATGATTTCACAGTATTGTGAAGTACAGTATTGTTGTGGTTTAAGTTTCTGTTTCCAACCTATAACCTTTGAATCTGTATTTCTGCTCCTTTCTGAAATAACAAAAAAAACAAAAAACAATAGATAGTTTATTCAAGGCTATGCGATCTCATTAAACTTTTCTCCAAAGGGGAAGTTATAAGGCCTGCTGGGAAACTGTGGTTGGACTGTGCATTAAGCCCCTGGTGCATATACCGGGGACTTTCATTTACACTGTGAATTTTTCCCTTTGTAAGGGCTGTGCTTCAATAAAAGCCCTGAGATAAACACTGTCAGCAGGTCCGCTTCCACTCCTTTATCTCTTTTTTATTTTATATCATTTTTTCTGCAATAAAACAATGTACATTAGCCAGCGGGACCGAAAAGAAAAAGGTAAAAATGTATTTAGTTTCACAAAGAAGTGCATACCTCCGATTCGTCAAGCCCTGGCCGAGACCCCTGGAGTCAAAACAGGTCGGCTTTTCTTGTTTTGTTTTCTTTTCATATTCCTGTGCAATCCCTGCGCAATATGTCAATATAATGCAGGGTTTTTAAAAAAAGGTATTCTTCTATTCTTTAACAAAGGAGTGCCTTGGAAACCTGGCAAGAAAGGTCTATCATGATACTTTTCTCACGTTTTTTTATCCGTGAGCTTGGAATTTACGCCCTTTTTCAAGCTTTAGTCGATTTCCTCTGGTTCATAGAGCATGGCACGACTCTCCCATTTCATTTGTTTGATCCACTGAGCACCCAGGGTTATCTTATCACAGCCAGCCAATTATTGAGTCTACCGTCTGACCTTTCCAAACTGAAAATACCCCCCCCCCCCCCCCCCCCCAAAAAAAAAAACAATGGTGAGCAAACATTAAATGAACAGCAGACTCCGCCCAGCCCTTTAAAAAAAGTAAGTCCCAACGAGGAGAAATCTGAACCAAATGGAGAATCTTTCAACAACAACAAAAAACTACCCTGGTGTAAATTTCAAGCTTAAAATGACCAGCTACCATCTGTTCCAAAACATAGCTTCAGCTGGTCAAACCATGTTGAGTATGGAGCTGGTCTGAACCGGTCGACCAGCTACCAGCTGTTTGAAAACCTAGCTTGAGCGGGGGGGTTTTTTCAGCAGGGAACGGAGGGAATTGTCAGAAACATTTTCAGTCCCATTTCTAACAGAAACTGTGAGCTTAAGACTGCTGAAGTGTGATCAAGAAACACAGAGACAGTTAGTATATCCAGAAGGCAGTGAATACACATATCAAACATGCATATCATATCAGAAATAGAGCAGACATGAAATCAGGCTTGTTTCCCTTTGAATACTCCAGTTACCCAAAGCAGCCAGTCTACAGACAGACTTTGGAAGGACTCTAAACACTAAGGAGACAGTTACCGTTGTAAACCCCTGGCTGCTATACAAGCGAATGTTTCTCATTCCCATTTGGGGAACCCTCAAATTGCATGCCAGCATCATTTTAAGGGGATGCACACAAAGCATGTGAAATTTGGGATGCAGCCACAGAACTGATCTGTGGTTGAATGGAATGAAGTGTGCCGTTTCCTTTCTAGTGTTTACTCAGTCAGTGTGCACCTCCATTCTCATTCCCCTGTGAAACAAAGGCAACTGGAAACATCTGGTTCTGGATCCACTTCACTCACAGCTGAGGATATCTCAGAGAGATACTGGATGTTACAAGACTAACCCAATGCGAGGGT
Source organism: Conger conger (assembly GCF_963514075.1). Lineage (NCBI taxonomy): Eukaryota > Metazoa > Chordata > Actinopteri > Anguilliformes > Congridae > Conger > Conger conger. The sequence continues at coordinate 13,453,347 of NC_083771.1, forward strand.
GGTGGCTACTTTGACGGAAAAAGGTTAAAAGCTAGAATTATATATTTTTCTTCACATAGTTTGATGAGTGAAGCAGTCACTAAAATAAAACTGAGTGTGTGAAGAAAAAGGCTTTTATTTACTTGTAAGCCAAAGTTAAGGATAAGTGGTGATTGAACATGGTCTCTGTCCTTCAAAGAAAAAAAAGATTAGAATGAAATGGCTAATGTAACTTGTAAGCAAAGTGTATAATTAAGTGTGTTTGTGTGTGTACTTGTGTGTGCATGCAGCAGAGCAAAACCCAACAGCATCAGCATCAGCCTTAGCTTTTCAAAACCAGTCTTCTATGAAAACCAAAAACATCCACACCAGTGCAGCCACCAACAGTCCTTGGACCCAAGCCTTCAATGAATCTGATCAACACTGGAAAATGCTTTAGGGTTATGCCTGACTAAGCAGGGAAGGGGTTTGATGAGACCTGATGACTGGGAGATGAGCTGGGAAAATGGCGAGGAGATATCTCGACAGACCAGACTCGCCTGGACACAGAGCATGCAGGCCGTCCAAATCACCCTGTATGGGCCATTAATAAGAAGCAAGAGAGATAACCTATGACGATAACAGCCCATTCAGCCCAGCAATGCTTGCCTTTTCTTACCACTAAAGCAGGCCATCTGATTTAACTAATTATGTTAACTGCTTGGTTCAGATAAGCTAAGTAGGGAAATCAGGTGATGTAGAGCACGGTTTCAGCAAATGCCTGCAGGATGTGGAGTTGAGTAGTACTTACTGCTTAGTTCACTGGTTCCCAAACTCGGTCCTGGGGCCCCCTGTGTATGCTGGTTTTTGTTCCAACCATAATTGCAATCTCACGAGCAGTTAATTTGGCTTAATTAGGTGCTTCATGTTTAGAGGGGTTATGTGAGCCACATTATGTCAGATATAGCCGTCCACGGGATGAAGTATAACATTCTCAAGTTCACATTGCGCTTACTATGCTATATTGCAAACAACTGCATACAAAAAAGTCAATTGTTAAATGGTCAAAATTTAAAGCACCTGAGTTGAATCGATATGCTCCTAATTGGTGAAATTGTGGACACCTGCCTACTAAAACTAACCATCAGGAAGATAATTAACAAAGAAAAGGAAAATGAAATAAGCCCAACCTGTATGGTCTTAATTATTCATGAAATAAAACAATAACCTACATATTGATTAACCTCAGTCTTTCATATGTCTTTATGTTTATGTAATTGTTTGCAATATAGAACACTATGAACTTAAGAATGTTATACTTCATGGATTGCTATATCTGACATAATGTGGCTCACACAACCCTTCTAAACATGAAGCACCTAATTAAGCCAAATTAACTGCTAATTCAAATTCTGAGATTGCAATTATGGTTGGAACGAAAACCATCACACACAGGGGACCTCCAGGACCGAGTTTGGGAACCACTGGCTTAGTTTGCCTAAAAGCCAATTAGTATCTAGCACAGTGGTCTCCAACTGGTCCTGCAGAGCTACTGGGTGTGCTGGTTTTGGTTTTCACCTTAAAATCAGCACCCTGTTCAGACCCAGGTAACCAGGTGCAATGAACAGTGTAATCAACTGCTGTAATTGATTCATTAAGTGCAGAGCGACAATGAAACCAGCACACCCTGTCGCTCTCCAGCACCTGGGGCTCATTCCAATGACATCCTTCTCCGCTTTTCTTTTTCTTGTCCTTTTTTCTACTCCACCCATCAGGGGAGGCTAGGAAAAGTGGCAGGAAGAATAAATGAGGACAGGGAAATCGAGAAAACGGGAATTAGGCAAATGGAATGTCCTTCAAATGTCAGTTCGAAGCCACGTCAGTGACAGACACGGCAGATGCGTGGAAGATGGGAAGGCGTATAGACGGGTCAATGTCCGGCTTTCCAAAAATATACTTCCGCAAAGAGTGCGCTGATGTTTCCTTTCTCAAAGGGATGATTGGGAGATTTTAACTTTTATTTTTAGCTCTGGGAAGGAACATTTAAGGGGTTGGAATGTCCTTCAATGTGTCAGACCTTGATCGATTTCCAGGTCAGGAGCAAGTAAAAGAAAAAAAGATGAGAAAAATTAGCCGTTGGACTGATCCCTGCACAGGGAACGCTGATCTAGCACCTTATCGAGCCTCATCAGGACATGACAAGGTGCGGAAATGTGTTTGTCTGGAGGCACAGTATGGTGACCATCCACAGGCACCACGATATTAACACCAAAGCGTGTGATTGTTCTGCACAATGCACAATGTAACACAAGCGAGCAAGCTTATGAAATGATTTCCTATATTTAGAGACGCACATACAAAGAGACACACATTAAAGTCTCGGCAGACAAACACACGTGATTGTTCAGATTGAAACCGTTTCATTGCTTTTTAAAAATCTGACCAGGAGACATGCCGATCCACTGTACTGCAGTTAGTTCCGAGAGGACAGAGGACAGGTATAAAGAGGCCACGGATTACCCACGGATTGCCTCTACAATGCTTATGATACACCCAGACCACTTTATAGATATACCTGTGCACCAGCTCTTAAGCAAATTTATGCATAAAAGCATGATCAAGAGGTTCAGGTGTTGTTCAGAATAAACATTAGAATGCAGACGAAATGTCCAGAGCTGGCGGTGATCTATGATATGGTGATCTAAGTGACTTTTACTGGGGAAAGATTGTTGGTGCCAGTGGATGGGATTGGACAAAAAACACCTTGTTATTGAGAGAGGTCAGAAGAGAATGACCAGACTGGTTCAAGCTGACAGGAAGGTGATTATTCAAGTAACTCAAGCAGTGGTATATAGAAGAGCATAGCTGAACACACATGTCGAATCTTGAAGTGGATGGACTACAGCTACAATTAGCCTAAAAAATAATGCCTAATAAAGTGGTCACTGAGTGTATATTCTTTATTTTATTTGAGGTATTTAGTAGATGCTATTATGCGGAGTAAGAATTTTTTTCATATGATCCATTTGTACCTCTGGATATTTACTGAAGAAATTCAGACGTGCATTCAAGACACCAAACGTTTGTGGCGAATTATGTTTACAGCAAACAGTTACTATTGAGCGATTTTAAATTAACATTCGATTTAGTTCACCACCCAGGCCTTTTTAATACAAATGGAAGCGACTTAGGTCTAATAATGCCAGCTAGCTGATTCCTTACATATCAGTGAAGTCAGCAAATTAACTAACAATAATTGGGATGTTTACATGACTAAAGCTTGGCCTCGTGTCAGTATCAGAGGAAAAGCACAACACAATACATTCACTGAATGTACTGCTCACAGTGTTCTTATGCCTAATTCACTGACTGCATTTTTGACAATAAAATATGAATTAATATATGAAAATCATTCAACTTCTTAGCTTTTGTTTTATCTTTCAACTTTCCATTATTATTTTAAAAATGAACAGTATATTTACATTTATTGCAGGTACTTATTCTTATTATGGACGTAACTCCTCCTCCAGTTGATAAAACCAAACTGACCTTTTTGGTCGCTTCCTCTTTGTTAAGGGATACAATTTATACTTTCTATATCATAAGCTTTTTTAAAAACAGTCCCCTGACTTAACATTGGTGGAACGGTTTACAGCAGAAAACTAGTCCAACAATTGAACAAACAAATCAAACTCATGGTAACTGCTGGGAGTATTAGCTTCCTTGGCTAATTTGAATGCAATGCGAGTGAGGTACATTTACGGACTACATGGCTACATCCTAGTGGCTAGAAACCTTTCATTTTTCAGCCAAATGTAGCCGAATCTTCTCCTGAAAAAGTACAGTAGGCTAATGTTATATCTAGCTTGCTATCCTACCTGCAATGATTTCGATGAGCAACTGCAACTGGGAACAGGGTAGCAGTTCAGCGATAATTTTTTCCAAAAAGCCGTCCAGTTTAGGTAGTTTTGCGACCTTTTCATCCTGGTCCTTTTTATCCTTTCTTTTCTGCGACCCACCTTTGTGCTTCAAGAGCATTTTCACACCAGGCAGTTAAATGGCGCTCAATGTTTTACACACTAGACTAGCTAATATCAACACACAATCAAGACAGTCCACATTGGAAAACAGCAAACATATTTCCCAGCAGCACTCTTGGCACATCAGAAAATAACACCAAATGAATTGGCCTGCCACAAGTTATTTCACGAAATGGCATGGGCCCTGCTGCACCATTCCCCCCAACACACCAGCGGCCATGCTCCAGTTGCACCTGCTGCAGCCGTTTTGTTCACCGCGCACCAATTTTTCGAACTGTTAGCTAACGTTTGTGGCGGACCGATAAAAAGTTTGAATGTTTTGGTAAATGTCAGCTAACATTAGCTAACTTTTGCCTTCTTGAACGCACTGGTTGAGTTCCTTACTGGAAGCCTGGGGCAGCACGCTGGAGCTGCAAGCCCAGCTCTCAAAGCACCACGAAAAAACTACCAGCAGAGAGACAGCAGCTCCGCTAGCGCGTCTGTTGTGCTGGACCATGCTGACCCGGACGTGCTGCCAGGCTCTGCCCACATGCGCTAGAGCTGCCTGGATGAGACAGCAGGTGAGGAGGTATGTTCCTGTGGATATATTTGTGTGGGGCAGCCTGTAGGCTAAGGTGCTTGACTGGGACCTGGAAGGTTGGTGGTTCAAGGCCCTGAACCCCACACTGCCCCTGGGGGGATTGGCCCCTGCTAAGTCTAATCGACTGTAAGTAGTCAGCTAAAACACATGTAGTGTAATGAAATGGGCAGAAGATGCGATGAACTATCACCCAGCCACTACCTCCCGCCTGTTATACACTGAAAGGAAGATGTTTTTTGTCAGCCTTGGCATTTCAGCCGATGTTTATGGGACGGCCGACGGCGTGCTGGAGACTGAGACACTTGTGATAACCAGGACTGAACGTTGTGTTGCTCCGTACTTAAATACACGGCTCTGGGCGATGTTCTCATTTCAACAGAGAAACGTCTCACTGCTGCGGTCTGCTCAGTCGCATGAGCTGCTTGCTATTCAACTCGCTATCAACCTGCGCCAGGGCGGCCATCCTAAAGAGCTGCTGCCCAAGGTGCTTCTGTGTCAGCATCTGTTTATTTCCAGAATATTTTGAGAATACATTTTTAAACATTTAGGATTTATTTTAATTTTTTTACCCGTCCTCCACCCTCTATCTTGGTGCTGAGGTCACGAGGCCGGAATAGTTGAACTTGGGTTATTGTGTTGTTGTTCCTTTGCTTTGCTTATTATTCTCTTATTTGTTTAAAGTAGTGTAAGTAACTTTTCATAAGTTTAATATGGCACAGCGATACTTTCTTATGAAAAGGGTTTCTCTACGATTTATTTTAAAATGTGTGTTGTACCACAGATATTGCAGGTTATCCCCCTCCTTTCATGTGTGGAAGGTTCTGGTAGTTGACAGCAGGGGCACCGTTTTGCAACAGGCTGTGAGGTATGTTGGCTCCCCTTTGGTGAGTGTGTTGGGGGTGTAGCTCAAATCAATAATGACATAAGCCTATGCTTTAAAGACCGGAGAACGCCTTCTCAGACACCATAGGAGCAAACCGTACTGCGTCAGTCACCGTTTCTGTTTGAATAAGCGCTTTGCTATGTTTTGTCGGGTCTGAACGTGGCCTGGGTATCCGTGTGCCTGCCACCTGGGCCACCAGCTCTGCACATTGTCTTAGGGCCTCTGCACATTGTCTTAGGGCCTCTGCACATTGTCTTAGGGCCTCTGCACATTGTCTTAGGGCCTCTGCACATTGTCTTCGGCTTCTGCACGTCCTGAATATTCCCAGTGTGCCAGCCAATCAGAACACTTCAACAATGCCAGAGGCAAGGAGCTGAATGTTAAACACTGTGGGCTCATTCCAATCCCTTATTTTTCTCCTCTTTTCTCTTTTCCCTGCTCCTTTTCCTACTCCTACCCATTGTGAAAGGTGAGAAAAAGATGGGGAAATCGAGAACATGAATTAGGCAAATGGAGTTCTAGAGTTACTAAGAATGTGCTGAAGTTTCCTTGCTCAAAGGAAAGGAAATCGTAACTTCTACTTCTAGGTCCTAGTAGGAACATTTAACAGGTTGGAATTTCCTTAAAGATGGCAGAACTCGATTGATTCAGGGGTCAGGGGCAAGGAAAAGAAAAAAGAGGTGAAAAATAAGTGATTGGATTGAGCCCCATGGCATAGTTGCCGCATAGTTACCACTACTCAGCCAATAAAGGAAGATGACCATTGTAGTAGGTTGTTTGTAGTTATAAAAGGCTAAATTGTGTAGGGTTTACCCCAAAACGTCAACGTCAACTAACCAGGCTAACTCAGTTAGCCATGTAGCCTACGTGAAATGGCTCTGCCAGGGATCTGTGTTGCTAGGTAGCGTATACCTGGTTCATATACAGCGGTGATGTGATTTAATCCGCTAGAAAATGTCAAAAGTCTAAATTTGAACCGTAATGACATTCAACGTGACTTTATTTTAAGCTTCACACTATGTCAGGCTTAACATTGCTGCTCCCTCCATAGTAATGTAATGACACTGTGTTGAGCGTTTTAATGCTGATCACAGAAATGCTGTTCTGATATTATGCTCCGATATCACAAAATAACATTGTGTTTTAAACATATGGCAAGACTAATAAGCAGCACATGTTGCTCAAAACATGAACTATATAAACCTGTTCTGTAGAGCAGAGGCTCAGACCACCGAATAAATAGTGAATATGCACAAAGTAATAATTAAATAAAAATTGCCAAAGAATGTACTCTTTCCATAGTACTCTTTAATGCTAAAAAAAAAGCCCACTCACCACCCTACATAAGTAAGCAGAGTCACCGTAAGTTCCTAAGTGTTCTCTTTTTTTGAACTTTAAAGTCATGATACACAACCGTTTGAGGAAATGCAGATGGGCAATTTTGCCTACAAATTTGACCAATAGTCATTTTCACAATATAATAACTTGTAGAGCGCACTCCTGCAGGCAATACTGTACATGTGCAGTGCCTAAAATATGTCCCGTCTATAATGACCTGAAAAAGATTGCACCACATACAGTGTACAACAGAACAATTCTGAATAGAGCGAGATAATTATTTAAAAAATACCCAGAGCAGACAGGGCAACCCCACACTAATAACTTTACCCTGATTCATTCAGCTTTATTGCAAAAGTATTTAATCGATTTAATAACTTTGACATCATTTGACATATACTTTAAAACTGAGTAAATGTAACTGATAATTTGAGCTGATTCCAATTTAGTAAAGTAGTAAAAAGAAAATTGAGTAGATATCACTGAAATCCTCAGTACATACTATGGAAAACCAAACCAAACCAAATCAGTATGCTGTTTTTCATTGTAACAGTAACATTGTAACATTTTGGACAAACTGCACTGTATTTTCTTGCTTAGGTACTCCACCTTAAAAAAAAACATTCACTTCTTTAGGAGCCACGATGCTTCCTAAAGGGGGTCCTTCCCACACACAGCAAACTTCACCCTCAACTCAATATCTACAGCTCACATTACTGCTGTACTACAGCAACTATAACACATGTATTTTGCAATGCCAGTCTGAATATTGGTGTGCCGCATAGACCCCTGGTAAAGCAGGCAGCAGTAAAGCCTGCTTTAGTCACAACCCTGGCGACAAGTGTAGTATGGGGAAAATGAAAAGTTTGACTGTGTCCGTGGCATAACAATATTCTACAGGTGAGAAAAAGTACTGCGCAACCCTTTTTTTGGTTGAAAATGTAAAATGTCATATTTATCATTCGAGTGTGTCACAAAGTATAAATCAGGCTTAACTCCAGAACAACTGTGGACGTCCTACTTATTTAAGTTGTTCTTCGGGACGAATCTCAATTTGGAATGACTCATAATTTCTTAAATCAGATAGTATACTTGGTTTATTCTTAATAATTAAAGTAAATTCCAGCAAAATCTTTAACAACATTTAAGTGCGATTTGCTGGTCCTCATTTCATTACATTACATTATTGGCATTTGGCAGACGCTCTTATCCAGAGTGACGTACAACAAAGTGCATACCCATAACCAGGGATAAGTGCGATTTCAATTTCTTTTCATGAAATACATTTAAATAATATGTGTAAATTTTACACAAAATAATTAAGCATGGCCCGTTAACTAAGTATGGCCAATTCAAATAATCACTTCCGTGATATTCAGTAAATGTACTGAGACATTGTAGAAGCTTTGTTATTGTCACATTTATAAGGCCACTGAATTATTGTTTTGAGCGCATCTCCTTCATAGATCACACAGAGCACCACTGTCAATAGCAGAATGGCTAGTAATAGGAATAGATCATGATTAGTCTAACTTAACAAGGCTAATGATGCACTGGAAGGCACAGAGCAGATTCTATAATTATCTCCGTGCTGGGAAAAGCCCTTGGAGAGAAGGGATTGAGCTTGTGTCATCTATTCAGGTTTTAATTGCACCACAAATTAATGAACCAAACAAGCAACAATAAATTGTTGGCTACAATGGGGTTTTCACTCACCAAATGATGTGTCTTCTGACACTATTGTCTTGCTGTATGTGAGAAATTCCCTAAAGTGATCCTAATCAACCAAAGACCAAAAGTGACCACAGGAGCACATACATGCACAAACATACTCTACACACAGTCCATAAATACATATGCATACTTAAAAACCATATGACTAATAATGGCTCTGTGTTTGGGTAGAGTATCTCAGCGTGCATTCTCACTACCTCATAACAAATCACAGTGCAATATGCTGCTTGAGATTCCACTGAGGAGAAGTCTTCTAGACCAACTCTGGCCCTCAAATCCAAATCCAACCCTGGTTTTCTTTTCTCCCCAGCAATAAGTGCTACTGATTGACCGGAATGACTTCATACCTGACTCCCACGTAAAGGGAGGCTGGAAAGCCAGCAGTTCTTGGCCTTCGAAGACCGTGAGCTGCTGATCCCTGCGCTGGACCCTGCAATTGCTCATCTAAATATACCCATAACCCTCTGTGGCTCACTGCACATCCAGGCCTTGGGCCTGCAGTCCAGGGTTTGCTCCTGACCCGGAAATCAATCGAGTTCATCCATCTTTAAGGATATTCCTAAAACTCTTCAAATGTTCCTTCTAGGAGTTAGAAGAAGTTAGGAACTCTCAAACTTTCCTTTGAGCAAGGAAACGAGTGCGTCCTTGTAGAAGTATTTTATTGGAAAGTGGGACCGTATAAATGATCGACCTGTGGGTCCACCTGTCCCTATCTGCCAAACATCTGCCATGTCTGTAACTGAAGGAACAAGTACATTAAATTAGCCTAATTCACGTTTTCTCTTATTTCCCCATCTTCACCGCTTTTTCTTGCCTCTTTGTCTAGCCCCTTGCTATGGGTGGAGCTTGGAGCAAAAAATGGAGCAAGGAAAATAAAAAAAGGTGGAAAAATAAGCGATTGGAAAGAGGCCCTGGATTCAGAAGTTTTGCTACATAGCTGGCCCTCCCTCCAGAACTAATACCAGTGGGAGATAATAGTGGGAGATAATAGTTCCTTCCAACCACACACCAAACAGCCAGCCCAACTGCACAGTGTGACCTGTAGGTGACCGTGTCAGTGGGAAGCAGGGACTGTCGCAGTGATCCCCATACTGCTACAGACAAAACAGACAGCAGTGACTCAGTGGGAAATTCCAAATTATAGAAGAAATGTTTACAGAAATAAATCCCTCCTACAGTTGAAAACGCACTGTGACAGGGGGTGACATGGCTGTTCTGAACCATCTCTAGCCGATGAAGAGAGATGCTTGACAAATTTGTTTGTCACACTGTGGGAAGATAAAGCATAAACAACATGCCAGAATGACTTTGAAGGACAGACATTTTTAACTGTAATTTAGTCCAGCTTCTGCATACTGAATGTACGCATAAACACACAAACACCCAGACACAGGCCAAAGCACAAACACACACACACACACACACACACACACAAACACACATACATAGACACTATCACAAACACACAGAAATCAGAAAATGTACTATCTGTTCGGACACCAAGGATAGTGTGCATTCTCCAGCCATCAACATCGGGAGAATGTTGCAGTGACAATTTACATTAGCTGCACAGTCCACAGGCACAGGTAAAGTTCAAGCCAATCACAAACACAATCTGAGTACGCACAATTCCAAGTGAAGTATACAGGCCTGTTCATAGTTCAGCGACAGACTGGTAATTGTCATTAACATAATATATAAAAGCACTCCAGTCGCCCAGAGCATAAACCAAATGTCGCTGTGACAGCCGCATCCATTGCATGTTGCCTGTAAACTGAAAAAGCACAAATCCATTATCACTATTTTACTGTGCTTCGATAATGTAAAGATTTATTCACTGAAGTCACCATCATCTAACACAGGCTTTTCCAAGAACACTACTCGCCGGATACCGATGACAGATAGGTCCGTCACAATCTGTTTGTATCTCAACTGAGCTGAAAGTATAGACAAATGCTTTGCTTATCCTACAGTCAAGCAAGAGAACAAGATAAAAAAAAAACAGGTGAAGCTAGGTATTGAAACAGATGGTAGCTGTTTGACCAGTTAAGACCAGCTCCCTACCTGACATGGTTCAGCTCAACCTATGTTTTGAAACAGCTATGTTTTGAGACAAGCGACCATCACTAGCTGGTTGACCAGCTCATACCCAGCTCGACCAGCTTTATGACCAGCTTGACAAGCTCAATTTGACAAGCTAGCATAGCAGCAGGGAAGTGTATGACATTTCTTCACTTAAAGGTTGCCTCATTTTGTTTGCACAAAGGAAGAGAATCCCCAAAAAAAATGTCCACAGTGAGGAGGGAAGATGGCGAAACCAGCAAAAATTCAGCTTGCCATAATTGACCGACTAAAAGCTTCACCGCACACTCAAACAGGAAAAAGCAACAGAGAACTTGAAATGACATTCAGTGGCAGGAGGATAGCAGGAGGATAGCATTTAACGCCCGCGCATGATCCCACCAGCGCATTACTCATGGTTTGTCTGACTCCAGAATTACACGTTTAACTGCTTTCGCCTGGCCTGGAGGACAGTGGCTTCCTCTCCTTCTTTTAAGTGTTTTTGTTTTATGTCATTGATTGCCGTTAACACAGTTAATTGTACCTGCCATGTGCTCCAAACACATTTTCTTCTTTTGCCGATCTTGTTTGGAATCACCAACTGTACCTCTCAACTCGCCAAAACCTGTGTAGCTGGTGCCCAGCTTGTAAAATGCGTTTTGAAACAAATCAATAGCCCATTGCATAGCTACATATTTGTGACACCTGAAAAAGTGGGGAGAGTAATAATCGTACGTGGAAGTCAAAGGAGAACGATATTGAATGGAATATTCTGGAAAGGAGCTGGTGAGCAAACAAGTGATACTGTCCCACTTCCTGCTTGAAGTTCTCCATTCAACCCCCCTGACCCTGCACAAAACTCCTGTTTTGATAAGACTGGGTTTCAGGTTGAGTGGAGAGGGACACTGAAATTGTTTGACTGCAGGATGTTGTGTGATCCTTTTCTCACTTTCTATGTTGCGGCGTTCCCTGCATCGCTCCCTCTGATGCTGTCTGCCTTTGGAAACTGTTCCGCGGGAACCGCAGCCTGCTCTGGCCCCTTTCCCATGGAGAAAACAAACACGGAATTCTCACCCGCTTCTGTTTTCCGTGGGGACATGTCAGATCTTAAAGTGCTACTTTATGCTAATGCTTGTAGATCTTTTCCTTCAACCTCCACTCCCACCACCCTTTGCTGTTTCCAAAAAGTATGTGTTTGTGTTTACAGAGGATATAAAAATATATATATATCACTCAGTGATCACTTTATTAGGTAGACCTGTACACCAGCTTGTTAATGCAAATATTTAATCAGCCAATCAAGTGGCAGCAATTAACTGTATAAAAGCATGCAGAAGTGGTCAATAGGTTCAGCTGTTTTCCAGACCAATTGTCGGAATGGGAATGAAATTCAATCTAAGTGACTTTGACTTTGAAATGATTGTTGGTGTTAGTAAAGGTGTCAGAAACTGCTGATCTCCTGGGATTTTCACACACAACAGTCTCTAATGTTTGGAGAGAATGATGCAAAAAAACAGAAAACATCCAGTTCTGCGGGCAGAAAGGCGTTGTTAATGAGAGAGCTCAGAGACGAAGGGCCAGACAGGTCGAAGCTGACAGGAATGTGACAGTAATGCAAATAACCACAAATGTACTATGGAGAAGAGCATCTCTGAGCACACAATGCATAAAACCTCTAAGTGGATAGGCTACAGCAGCAGTAGACTTAAAGTCAAGGGTATAACTGAAATAAATACCTAATAAAGTGCTCATGAGTGTATATTTTGTGTTCAAACATAATTAATCTCAGTGAATCTCAGCCTAAAGAAACTATATTTTGTCATTCCATTGCTTACTGTTTCAGTATAAAAAAAACAAGCATGCAAAATCCCTTTGTCAACCATGGGAAAAGCCAAAGAACTCTCCATTCAGAAGACACAGATGGTTATTGACCATCACAAGTCTGGTGATGGGTAGAAATACATAAATACTTCATAAACGGCTAAAAATACCACTGGTTGCAAACTCAACATGTTTGGCAGCAACATGGAATGCATACAAGGAGAAGCACCTCATATCCATTATAAAATATGGCGATGGATCACTGATGCTTGAGAGATGTTTTGCTGCCAGTGGTCCAGGGGCACTATTTAAGACCAATGGCACAATTAATTCAACAAAGTACCAGGGAATTTTGGCAGAAAATCTGGTTGCCTCTGCTAGGAAGCTGGGACTTGATCATAGGTAGATTGTCATGCAGGACAGTGACCCCAAGCATACATCAACATCCACACAGAAATGGTTTAGTAAAAACAACAACCACGTTCTACAATGGCCATCTCAGTCTTAGTCTCAGCCTTAATCCCATGAAAGACCCTGTGGTCTGAACTGAAGAGGGGGGTATGGCAAGGATATCAATTGTATTCTGAAAGGTTCTGCATGGTGGAATGGTCATAAATCCCTCCAAACGTGTTCTCTAAACTTATCACAAATTATAGGAAAACACTTATGGCTATCATCTTTGCCATGTGTGTTTGCACAAAGTATTAAACCAGGGGTGCCAATAATTTTGGAACCTGTTTTCTGGGGAAATATTTTTTCTAATATTTGCAGAATATTAAAGTTAAGACCCATAAACATTAGTTAACAGTACAGGTAGCACCTGCTTTTTTTCCCCTTAATATAACTTATACTAAATTCCTTTACCCCTCGTGCACGTTCCAAAACAACTCACTTAAATTCTCCAGGGGCGCTTCCATCTGAAAGTATTTGATTTAGTGGGTCACTCCAGCCCTCTCATGTGGAAAGAAGGTCTGAAATCACGTTATAGTGACAGAATTTTCAAGTCTGTCATTTGAAGGGTATCCTCTGAAAGGTTGTTCTGTAAAAGAAACTCAACTTGAATGTATTGAAGTCAGTGTTTAACTGGAAAAGAAAAAAACAGTTAAGCTTTGACTACACAGGCTTTCTTGCTCAAACAGTTTGATGAGCTCATGTTGGTAACTGTTAAACTACCCTGCATCAAAGAAACAGCTCAAGCTAGGTTTTGAAAGAGCTGGTAGATGGTCATTTCAAGATGGTCATTGCTGGACTTTACAGCAGGATAAATGACAATTAAAATGACAATGGCAAAATTAATGTAAGTCAGAACACTTGCAAATTTCCTGCAAGTCAACCTAAAGGACAACTGTCAATTGAATTCAGACCTTATAGTGTTTGAATGATGACACCATTGATGGCAGCTGTTTGTAAATAACAAGAGAAGAACGGCAAATACATTGCCGTAACCAAGCCCACTGACAATTCTCTGCACACCCAACCAGTCATTTTCTTTGAGTCCGGTCTGTAGCGTGCACCCAGTGGCAGCCCCGCAAAAGCAGCTTTCCACAGCCTCATTCCCGCCAACTGCAAATAAGCTTGCTGAGCGCTGGGCGTATAGCTATCACCTGCACCCCAGGAGAGGCAGAGGCAGTTCTGCTGGGGGAGTGAAGGGTGGTGCTAATTTGTCCAAGCGCCATGTAGACACTGCAGCATATTCGCTGTGAGTCCAAGTGTTTCAAGTAAGCATGTTTAAGCTCACCAGGAATGGCCATTAATCAGCACTGGCCAAACAGTTAGGTGACATGCTCACACAGTCTCGTAGTCATTCTAAACAAGTAAACACACATGCATATTCAACATGTTTTAATGCTTTGAGTTTCTCCAAAACAGGTACATGCCATGCTATGAACAGCCAATATTCTCTGCCGGATCAAATTTGACCCGTAAAATTGAAGATTGAAGAGACCTGCAGAATTTAATAAAATTGTGATCATCGGTTTTGTTGTGTGTATATGTAGCTGTTTTTGAGGATATCATGAAGCCTTGTTCCAAAAAACTACATCACGAGATATACTTTCTTACACATCCTAACTTGAAAACGGGTCAGATTTGACCCTAATACAATAGAAGGGTTAATGTGCCATGGGCAGGATTAGTTTGTACCAAAATTAAAAGTCCCAACCGTACTGGGTCGCACTATATCTGTACACTTGAAGCTACCCACAAAGGTGGTTTATAAAGTTCCTGTCTTCCTGTATTTACGCCAAGCCTGAAGGTTATGTGTTCAAAGTCACTAGTTTGGTGGGAAAAAGGTAAATTAATGGATGTATGGTAAAGAAAAAAGAGCTGTTGGATGTACGCCTGTACCTGGAAAAGGTCCACAACATAATGAAAAACAAAATGTCCAGTGCTTGGCCAGAGACAATTAATGGCAACTATATCAGTCTACTATTCAGAAATGAAAAGATAACCTAATTTTTTTTTAATCAATCCTGCTGTTCGGGAGTGTTATTTTAGTTCTTACAGAAATAAAGTAGAAGACCCATTTGGGACTGTGTTTGTAGATATTCGATGTGAGTCCTGAATACTAAATTATGAATTTAATACCTTACACTTACAGCAGTCTGTTGAGTCTCCAGCAGAAAGCTTGATGCACTGTGGGCATAAGGATCAGCCATGAAAGGTGGCAGTTTCAATGCACACAGCAAAGTTATCATTCCTCTGGCTGTGCAAGACATCGGAGAAGCCCGTCAACTCAGACACATATCCCTTCTCACTCACAGACACATCCTTTCTCTCTCAGACACACATCCTTTCTCTCTC
The DNA here is from genome assembly GCF_963514075.1 of Conger conger. Classification (NCBI taxonomy): domain Eukaryota; kingdom Metazoa; phylum Chordata; class Actinopteri; order Anguilliformes; family Congridae; genus Conger; species Conger conger. The sequence continues at coordinate 13,468,564 of NC_083771.1, forward strand.
AGACACACATTCTTTCTCTCTCAGACACACATCCTTTCTCTCTCAGACACACATCCCTTCTCACTCAGACACACATCCTTTCTCTTTCAGACACACATCCCTTCTCACTCAGACACATCCCTGCTCATTCAGACACATCCTTTCTCACTCAAACACACATCCTTCTCACTCAAACACACATCTCAGGGGGCGACATGGCTCAGGCAGTAAGAGCAGTCGTCTGGCAGTCGGAGGGTTGCTGGTTCGATCCCCCCCCCGGCCTGTGTCAAAGTGTCCCTGAGCAAAACACCTAACCCCCAAATGCTCCTGACGAGCTGGTCGGCGTCTTGTATGGCAGCCAGTCGGTGTGAGTGTGAGTGTGAGTGTGAGTGTGAGTGTGAGTGTGAGTGTGAGTGTGAGTATGAATGGGTGAATGAGAAGCATCAATTGTACAGCGCTTTGGATAAAGCCGCTATATAAATGCCAACCATTTACCATCTCACTCAAACACACATGCTTTCTCTCACAGACATACATCCCTTCTCTTTCAGGCACATATGCCTTCTCACTCAGACATGCAATCCCTTATCACTCACAGACCCGCCTCCGTTATCTATCATGACACACATCTCTTCTCATTCACAACCATACATCTTTCTCACAGACACACATCCTTTTCTCACTCACAGACACCCATCTGTTTTCACCCAAACACACATCCCTTCTCACTCACAGACAAACATCCCTTCTTATTCAAATCCCTTCCCACTGACAGACACACATGCCATCTTTCACAAACACACATCCCTTCTCACTCACAGACACAACACTTCTATTGTCATACTTTCCCACTGACAGACACACATCCCTTCTCTTCTAATACACATCCCGTCTCCTTCACACACATCCCTTCCCACTGAGATACACATCCCTTTTCTCTCATACCAACTCTTTTAACAGACATACATCCCTACTCATTCACATAATTACCCACTGACAGACACACATCCATTCTCACTCACATAGTTTCCCATTGACAGACACACATCTTTTCTCACTCACAAACTGAAAACCATGGTAACTCACAGGCACACACGATTCACACCGGGGTCACAGACAGCCTATTTACTAAAATTGCACACGGCTTGGCTCCATCACCCTGCCTGCCATTGTTAAAGCTAAAGAGATTCTGATTGGCTTCCCTTCTCAGGCAATGCATGTTCGTTAACGGGCAGGACCAAAGCCACAGCCAAGGTGCTGGCATGGATGCAGTAACAGATGACCTGAAAGGCAGTGCCTGGCAGTCTCTGATGAGGCCATGAGGCTCTTAGGTTGGGTGAATGGACAATTCCCTTGAGTGCGTGAAGGTAACACATACCCAGATTGAGGTATGCCATCAGGGAGAGATGAGTTTGAGTAGAAAGTGAGTGTGCTCTCCACACCCCTGGTCCTATTCCCATTTTGTTCCCACTAACATTTGCATTTGAAGTTTCAATTCAGAATTCCCATTCCCATTGCTATTACCATTCCCTATTCATTCTCTACAAGTATGTGTGTGTGCATGTGTTTGCGTGTATGTGTGTGTGTGTGTGAGAGTGGGGGGGGGTGAGGGGCTGCTTCTAATTGCCCTTGGGATTTTGGTTAAAGACTTTCAGTTATGAACTGATAACAAAGCTGCAGTCTCATTATTGCAATAATAATAGCAGTAATTGCTGTGTGAGAAAAAGGAAAGACATCTGGTCGTACACCTCACACTATTCTGGGGGGGGGGGGGGGGGGGGGGGGCAGAACATCACTAATAACCCAAAGGACCTACTCAACCAATAACATATGACATTTGAGAAGCACTGATACATGCATGCACCACTCCCTATTCCCTCATATCTTCAAGATTTCAGTTAGGAGTGGGAGTTCATTCATGAATGAGTAAGCCAGTAAATCCCATGGGGGGAAATGAATTCAATCAACCATTTTGAATGAGTTTGGAGATTAACTATTTCCATTACAAGTGAATCACCTGTCGTTTTACCAGCGAGTGAATCATGCAGATGATTCACTGTATGGCTTAAAACCAATTACCCATAATTTAATCACTTCCTCAGACATAAAAATCTCAGGTTCATTTTTTTTTAAATTCAGGAACATTTCATTATCTGGAACGCTGAGTCTAGAGAAATGCTAGCTGTTACCGACATTCTCTGAAGATGCTCCACTGAATGAGAAATATCAGGAAAGAAGTACCTGCAGCACAGGGTCACCAGCACACTATTTTTTGTGTGCTGTAAGTAATGATGATTATGATGATGATGATGATGATTATTATTATTATTATTATTATTATTATTATATTCCTTGACTTCTTACCTCTGAAAAGCAAAGTAAAGATGAACTCCAGCGTGCAGAGGGGTACCATTTTTTTCTCTTGACTAAAAAACTTCCAACAGTGTTTGAGGACAGAAACATCAAATGAGAAATCTGGCCAGCTTCGTCCACCTGCCTCGACCCTCCTGCTAATGTCGGAGAAAGGACAGCAAAGAATGTGCCGAAGTCCCCATTCCACCCCAGCAGGAAAAATACTTTATAATCCCATACGGACCGAACCGACTCGGCTTATTTTCCAGTAGAACTTCACGCAGAAAATGTCGTTCACCCTTCGACGGGAAAAGCGTAAAGATTTATGACGCTGTCAGTGCATGTCATATATCGTTAGACGGTGTCCACGGCGAGCGAATTGTCAGTAATCGCATGGACTGTTGAACATGCGATCGTGCTCTTCTTGTACGTACGGCTGACGGGCATCAATATGAGCGGCACTGGTAGTACGAGTGACTATGGATAATATCTCCCACCAGTCAGGTCGAGCTAATGGACGAAGCACGGAAAGTCCTCTCGTAGTATGCGTTCGTTTCTTTCGCCTGAAATACTGGTCTTCGGTAATGCTGGTCAATCCACTAGTCAATTTTACTTAGACAAGTAGAATATTCCTTCGGGTGAATGAAGTTACCTTCTGAGAGGGAAGTGTGTTTTAATCGTGTTAATGGTAATCTAGTGTTTGTTGTTTAAAGTCGATGTTTTGATCTCTGTAATTATCCAAGCAACTCAGAGCTTGTACTCCTTATGCTTCAGGTTAAGTGAACAGGTAGCCTACTGTGTCCATTTGGCTTTGCATGGCACGGATCATGTTTTTCCTGATATCAAGATACTTCATTGTTCAATAGGCTAGATCATGTCCCAGCGAATCAGAATGTGTTTTACGCATATGCGCACAATGTTTAAAGCGATTAGGTCTCCATGTAAGTAAAACAGAAGCATAACTGCGAAGAAGGCGAGCTGCTCTTGTCTTGATTCGGACATACAGAATCCGAATTACTCCAATGTGTCACAGTTTTAATGGCTTGATCATTTGTTTGCGCTGTTGCCTGTAAATTCACTCAGTAGTCTAGACTACAGATGCTATCAAGTTACTGAACTCCACACCGCCGCGAAGCTTTCCCTTCTACGTACCCATGCTGCGCCAAGAGAAAATAAGTTTAATCTTCTGCCAAGTCTTCTTCTTTGCGCGGCGACGGGGACAGCGACAATGAGTCATGCGAACAGATTTCGCGGAGGAGAAAAAAAATACGGGGAAGGAATGCGGCTGACAACCTGGATTGGCAAATTCTGAATTGGGGGCGTGTGAGGCGGTCCGAATTCACGCGTGTACTGCTGCATCGCTAAACGCGCAGCATCAGAGACGCAAGGCACCGCTGGGATAGAGACATCAGAAGTCGTGCACGCCAATTTGTGCAAACATGCCCTTCATTATGAGGCGGTATTGAACATAAGGACCCCTGCAAGTGAACTGCTGAGAAAATTGCTCTAATCAATATTTCCTTCGTGGCTACGGGGCCATAGGCTTTGGTGACTGCTGCATCTACATATTCGCTTTAAATGTAAACGCTAAATCAATAGCCCTTAACGTCGGCTACATCTCTCGTGGAAAGTCTTCACAGTTGTATTACCCATGCCCATGCTATGGAATAAAACATTTTAGAGCATCTCGTAGATTGTTATATACATATTCGTTGATTCGTTAAGTTAATTATACATATCAGTTGATGTGATGTCTTAATGATGCCTTAAGGAGTAAAGATGCGCTATATTTGTTTCGCAGATAGACCCACTCCGCACTTTTAGAGATGGGATGGTTGGTGAGGCAAAGACTGTTAGAATTACGGTCCAGCTCCAACCTGATTGTAATAGCTGTGATCAATCATAATCATGAACATAATCGTTATCGTGATTGGTATCGATTAATAATACGTTTAATCACAGTATCCATCGTATTACGGTTGCTGATATGTGTTTATTTGGGAATGAGGAAAGTAAATTCAACCGACAAGAAGATACAGACGTTGCCACTGCTTATATCCATATGCAACTTCATTAACATTTTGAAGGAATATCGCGCTTTTCGCATACAGTATAGTTCACACTCGCACGACTCATCTGGGGAGTCAAGCCGTGACATTTCAGTGAAATCGACAGACACCGCGAACAGACCACCTCGCAACAGCGAGCATAACTTGATTTTTAGAAAATTCAGAAACTCTATTGGAATGTTTTTGAATCTGTTGAGTTGCGTAAATAAATCTAAATGGGATGCACTTTACTGACGCCCGTGCAAGGTCTGAAATCTTGATCCGTGTGCTGTCTGTTACCATGCGCGCAGTTCATTATTTTTTCCAGCAGGAAAAATAGTGAATGTTTGGAAGCAATTACACAGATCAACCTAAAGAGCACTGTCTGTTATACAGCCAGGCGAGGACAGGGTGTCAATGAAATTGTCAAGTAGTCACCTATGATTAACCTGTTGCGTTCCCTATTCCTTTTAAAGAACGCCAACATTGCCCCCATGTGGGCAGTTATAATTACGACAGAAATGATTATTTGGGTAAGGGCTAAATTATACAAATATAAGTGCATGTCTAAAAATGCCGTCAAGTTGAAATCGTTGATAGACGGCTTTTATTTGGGCACACACACCGGACATGCTTAAAAGAAACACACTTAAAATGCCTGAGCTGAGGTATTAGCAATTATGACTATTGTTACCGTCTGGCATCCTGTGAAAAGATCAATATTGTAGATTTAATGGAAACTGTAAGCACAGCATGCTGCTTAATAAAGTGGTCTAAAATGCAATGCTTTCTACAGTCTACCAATTAATCATGTCTACTCAAGGGCAAATGCTGGGTGTGTGACCCTTTTATATATATTTTTTTTATATAACAGCTTCAGTTTTGACCGGGCTTGCTTTTTCCACAGGTGTTGAAAGGCACGTATGAAACAGAATTCTGATGAGTCACAGGCTTCGCTTTTCCATTAAATTTAATAAGCAAACAGTCTCATCTGTATCCAGGTTATACACCTCGCCTCTATCTCATGCACAAGTATTCACATATTCTACCCACGTGCTGTCTAATCCTTGAGTACCCCTGTGTCTAATTGTTTTTGTTGCAGCAGTGCTCTCAATTAATTAGCTCTAGTTTTGCAGTTAATTGAATGCTCATTTGGATTTGACATCACGCACAACAGTATCTTCTATTTGCTTTTGTTACAGATCTGGATAGTTGAAATTATTGCTTGTTCTCATCATAGCATTCTTTAAGTTATGCCTGTTCATTCGAGGTCACGTAAATTATGAACACAGGCGTGTATTCAACTTTATTGATTAATAATACAAAGTTTTCTTTGGGGTCTTATAACCATTCATTTAAAAGCTACCTAGCCGAGACCGCCGCAAATCTGTTGCAAGGGCAGTTTTGAATAAAAACATGCTGAACAAAGAGCTTTACTTCGCTTTAGGTTAACACTTAACTTTTTTTGTTCGACTGTAAAACTTTAATTAGGTGCCCTAATATTACAACAAGTCAGTGTGATACCCCCCTCCATTTTGCCCGCATGTTAATTGACTGAATTGATTTGTCTGCGTGGCTGTGAACAGTGTGTAATCTCCTGCACAGGCACTGCAGTGGTGGAACCCCAGCTGAGGTTAAACAGCCTGGAGTTCCTGCTCTCCTGGCTGCTCGCCACATCATTTTTTGGGCTCCTGGGCCCGCCCCGGCCCTGCCAGGAAGAGTTTGCTAATTGCCTTTCTCTGACAAGGACAGATGGGCTGGTAACTGCCCTGGTCAGAGTGATAAACATTCGATTCGTTTTACTCGTATACCGCTTTTATCACAGAGGCTGTCACAAAGAGGAAACAGGAAAAAATTGCCACCCCTGAAAAAATTCAAAAGCTCCCTAGTGCAAAGAAAAGAAAAACCCTCTAGCACAAAAATCTCCCCAGTGGGAGGAAAGCAGGTATAGAGAGAAGCCCATTCTCTGGTGGCCAGTCTAGTGTCAGTAGATAAAGATCAGTTAAATGGTAATTGGCAGGTAATGGGGAATCTTATCAGAGCGAATAGACAGAATGGTTTGGTAGATTGTAGCGTGATGTGTAATACTAAACTAGCTCGCAAAATATATATGAAATAAGCAATGGCATAAACTGAATGAGCATTCACTCCATGTCAAGGGTCCAAGGGTGGGTCATAGGTCATAGGTCGTACACCTGTGAAGTTCTGTGTTCTAATTTTAGTTTGTTTGGTCTGGCTCCTTATAAGGTCATGGTTGGAGTGGGTCTCATCCTGCCCATAGCCTTCTGTTCCTGTGCTGAGGTTTTGTTTAGTTTTTTTATTTTGTTACATTTTTCTCTTGTGTGCTATTTAAGTCTCCATTTCCGTCATACTGGTCTTGTCAGATAATTAACATTTAGCTGTTCTGGACAAGTAGAACCTTTTCCTTCTGATGGGAGAGTGACAGCTTGACCTGTGTGACCTCTGCAGAACGTCACTCAACACCTTCTTCCAGCTTCACAAGCGGTGGTTGGAACGGGGGATACGTCACACAGCCTTACGGCTGTTCAGATCCCATAATCTGAGACACGGCAATCCGGTAGTACATAATTACCGTGAGTGCAATAATTATTAAGTGAGTAAGCCATTCAGAACATAAAGCTTCCTGAATGGCTATATAATTAACATCAAAGTAATTTTGTGAACAAATCCATTTCGGCTTGTATAAGAGTATAAGAGTCAATCAACCTGTCGGTATTCATGAATGTGTGCTGGATTGCAGCTAAACCCTAAAGCACTCAAAGGTAATCCATTAGCGCACAACATAGAACACCCTTTTGCGCTCATGGCAAAAAAGCATGTGTAAATTATTTGAATGACCCCATGAGCTCTTGAACTCTCCTTACATTTTTCAAAATGGGGGAGGTTGGCTGTCCAGCAGACACTGGGTGAAATGCAGGAATATGCCCTGAACGGGTTACCTGTCCATCACAGGGCCCACGCACCATTCCTTCATATACTCATACCCCAAATTAGAATCTCCAATTAGCCTAATCTGCATTACATTACATTACATGGCATTACACGGCATTTAGCAGATGCTCTTATCCAGAGTGACGTACAATGAAGTGCAGATCAAACACAAGTACAAGTGCAAAGAGGACCTGAGAGGAGAGTACAGTTCCGAGTCCTAGTGTAACCATACAGATATAATCGAAACTCTTGAAGAATACATCAACTTCCAAACTAGCATACCACAGTTGGCAGCTAGAATACCCCGAGTACAACAATACAATAACTAATCCAAAAAACAACATCTATACAACTATATCAGTGCCATTACAGTCTATGGCATATATAAGGCTAATGGTGGTTAGTTAGGGAGGGAAAGGTGTAGCCTGAAGAGATGAGTCTTCAGTCTGCGCTTGAAAGAGGTCAGAGACTCTGCCGTTCTGACATCCACCGGGAGGTCATTCCACCACCGTGGGATCAGGACAGACAGCAGTCGTGAGCGGGAAGTGCAGGTGTCGCGAGGGGGAGGCGCCAGACGGCACGAAGTGGCAGAACGGAGGGGTCTTGCTGGTGTATAGGTCTTGATGAGTGATTGAATATATACAGGGGCTGATCCCTTTACTGCCTGGTACGCGAGCACCAAAGTTTTAAATTTGATGCGAGCCATAACAGGCAGCCAGCGGAGATTGCTGAGTAGGGGAGTGACATGTGAATGTCTGGGAACATTGAATACCAGATGGGCTGTAGCATTCTGGATCAATTGTAGGGGTCTAATGGCAGATGCTGGAAGGCCAGCCAGCAGAGAATTGCAATAGTCCAGGCGTAACCAGTGTAAATTTGGTTTATACTTCTATATGTTGTGCATCATCTATATTTGACTGGATGTATTTCTTTCTATTTTCTGTGAAAAAAACAAACAGTGTGGTGTTAAAACACAAATTTGTTCATAACTCTTGATGAAGTTTTTGAATCGTCCTGCCACTCACACGCGAGAAACGTGTCGCTATAATGTGAAAACTAAAACATCATTCTTGTTCAAATGCAAAATCCCCATGCTTCAACATGCCCCATGTTAGTTTGTGCCCCGGTATCCCCTATTCTACAAACAAGCGCTTTTGTTTTTTTCTTATCTGCAGTAAGCCTTGTGCTGTATGAAAGTGATTTTATATTTCCTCCAGAGAGCATAAACCAAAAGCTATTTTTGGGCAGATGCTCATTCGCCACATTCCGCTTCATTTGTATCTGCGATCGCGACAGCAGCGGAAACACACGGGCTCGCCACACTTTCTATTTCTCTCAGCCACGTGGAAACACATCTCATAGCAACTGCACTGTGTGCATCCTCTACCTAAGGAAAACACAATTAAATATACAGGTCTGCTATCCTGATGTGTGCTGAGCGATCTGCCACAAAATGTACTTATTCATGCGATTATCTGATCAGGAAGTTGTGTGGCAGTAGTGCAATGCAGAACATCATACATATATGGGTCAGTTCAGTTAATGTTCACATCAGCCATCAGATTGGGAAAAAAAGTGTGATCTCAGTGATTTCGACCATTTCCGACCATATGCCTGAATCTCATACCATAAGTCACATGAATGCTGATGCTTGAGTCACATGAATGCCAACTGTCCCAGGTACCAATACATGCAAATGCCTGACTCCCAGTCAACTTCTAAAACCTAATTTCACTGGCAGCTGCTTCAGACATACTATAGATCTAAGCATGCGAGTGTTGTGGATGCTGAGTAAAAAGAGGCTTATCAGACATACTCTAACTGGTAGTTGTACTAACAGTATCTTTCTGTTGTGTTATTTAGTTTTTTCCTCTTTGAGGTATATTTGAGGCTTATTGACTTGCTTATCGTGCCTGGGTGTTTCCTTGAGGCCTAATGCGTGTTCTGTAGAAGAAGTTAGACAACGATAGGGATATCAGAAAGGAGGGGCAGGGGGGAATCAGGAGGGAGGACTAAGGTAGAGTTTGAAAAGGTGGGTTTTGAGTCTGCGTCGAAATAGGGGTAGGGATACTGCTGTTCTGACAGTGGTAGGCAAGTCATTCCACCACTGAGGAACCAGAACGGAAAACAGGCGTGAACATGCAGCTCGACCGCCAGGTGCAGGTAGAGAGGGAACCATAAGGCGACCAGAGCTGGCAGACCGGAGTGGTCTAGCTGGGGAGTAGGGAGTGATCAGGGATTGTATGTAAGGTGGGGCAGTCCCCTTAGCAGCCTGAAATGCCAACACTAGGGCCTTGAAACGGATGCATGCGGCAATAGGAAGCCAGTGGAGGCCAATGAGAAGCGGGGTGACATGAGCCGACCTGGGCTGACTGGTGATCAGGCGGGCTGATATATAAGCTCTAGGTTGGATTACCGTAATGCTTTGTTGTCTGCCTGCATTAATTCAACTTTAAAACGCCTCCAAATTGTACAGAATGTGGCCACTAGGGAAAGGTCAAGAACTAAGAAATGTGGACCTATCAGTCCAGAGCTGGTCTCTGGCATCACTTGCCAGGATGAAATTTAATCTAAATGACCATAAGATTTGACTCACAACATATAAGACTTTTAATGTCTTGTCTTCAGAATATCTTGGCGAGTTTCTTATCATTTGCTCTCCTCCAAGATTGCTTTGCTCACAAGGTGCTGCTATTTTAAAATTCCAAGTGTGACTGAAATGACAGTGGCAGGCAGAGCCTTCTTTCACAGAGCTCTTATCGAACGGAATGACTTCCCTTTGCATGTCCGGGTGTCAGACACACTCAACGTGTAGTGTAGACTCTTTAGACAGTTCTTTAGGTCCACGGAGCTGTTCTGTAAGATGAGCGGATTGCACCTGATTTATTCTCGTCGTGTGACGCGTCATTTGCTAATGAGTTATGTTTTTTGCCTCGCATTTAATTTCAGAGGTTGACGTGAACGAGAGGTTGAGAGGCCCCTCCGAGGAATCGCCACCTTAACGTGGTGGAGGGGATTGTGTGTCCCGGTGATCCTGGGAGCTAGGATGTCGGGGGCACTGTTAGCCCTCAGTAGGGTCTCCCAAGGCAAATTGGTCCCGGGGGAGGGGCCGGACTAAGAGCGATTCAAAGACTCCCATGATACGGCCACACAACGACCCAGCTACCTCGCCCGGAAAAGGGAAACCGGGGCCCCCTGCTGGAGCCAGACCCGGGAGGGGAGCTCGTCGGTGAGCATCAGGTGGCCGGGCCTTATCCTATGGGGCCCAGCCGGGGCACAGCCTGAACTGGTCACGTGGGGTCGCCGCCCTGTGGGCTCACCACCTGCAGGGGTCAGCATCAGAGTCGGGTGCTTTGCCCAACGGGCAGTGGGCAAAGGCAGGAATCCAGGCGTGCTGATCCTCGACGTCGCAGACTGGTTCTGGGGACGTGGAACGTCACCTCTCTGGTGGGGAAGGAACCGGAGCTAGTGCGGGAGGTGGAGCGGTACCAACTAGATATAGTTGGGCTCACCTCCACGCACAGTACTGGTTCCAGAACCAAACTCCTAGAGAGGGGCTGGACCCTGTTCTTTTCTGGAGTTGCTCAAGGTGAGAGGCGCCGGGCGGGTGTGGGGATACTCACAAGCCACCGGCTGAGCGCCACTGTGTTGGAGTTTCACCCGGGGAACGAGAGGGTCGCCTCTCTGCGACTACGTGTCGCTGGGGGGAAAGCTCTGACTGTCATTTGTGCTTATGCACCAAACGGCAGTTCAGAGTATCCGGCCTTCTTGGAGTCACTGCGGAGACTTCACCCGGAGACTCCATAGTTCTGCTGGGTGACTTCAACACTCACGTGGGCAATGACGGAGAAACCTAGAGGGGGGTGATTGGGAGGAATGGTCTGCCTGATCTGAACCCAAGCGGTGTTTTATTATTGGACTTCTGTGCTGGTCATGGATTGTCGATAACAAACACCATGTTCAAGCATAGGGTAGCTCATGAGTGTACTTGGTACCAGAGCACCTTAGGCCAAAGATCGATGATCGACTTTGTGGTTGTATCATCAGACCTGCGGCCGTATGTCTTGGACACTCGGGTGAAGAGAGGAGCAGAGCTGTCAACTGATCACCACCTGGTGGTGAGTTGGATCAAGTGGCCAGGGAGGCTGCCGGACAGACCCGGTAAACCCAAACGTGTAGTGAGGGTGAACTGGGAACGTCTGGCGGAGGCCCCTGTTCGCGAAGTCTTCAACTCCCACCTCCGGAGGAACTTCTCACGCATCCCGGGGGAAGCTGGGGACCTGGAGTCCGAGTGGACCATATTCAAAGCCTCCATTGCAGAGGCGGCAAGCAGGAGCTGTGGCCAGAAGGTCATCGGTGCCTGTCGGGGCGGCAACCCAAGAGGGAGGCCGTCAAGCTGAAGAAGGAGGCCTTTCGGGCTTGGCTGGCCCGGGGGTCCCCTGAAGCAGCAGACAGGTACTGGGTGGCCAGAAGGGCTGCGGCTTCGGCAGTCGCCGAAGCAAAAACCCGGGTATGGGAGGAGTTTGGGGAGGCTATGGAGAAGGACTTTCGGTTGGCCTCGAGGAAGTTCTGGCAAACCATCCGACGACTCAGAAAGGGAAAGCAGGGCTTGTCTCAGGCTGTTTTCAGCAGGGGAGGAGAACTGTTGACCTGGACTGGGGATATTGTCGGGCGGTGGAAAGAGCACTTCGAGGAGCTCCTGAACCCGAACAACACGTCCTCTGTGGAAGAGGCAGAGCCCGAAGACTCGGGGGAATCTGCACCTATATCCCTGGCGGAAGTTGCTGAGGTAGTCAAAAAGCTCCTCAGTGGCAAGTTGCCGGGTGTAGATGAGATTCGCCCTGAGATGCTGAAGGCTCTGGACATTGTTGGGCTGTCTTGGCTGACACGCCTCTTCAGTGTCGCGTGGAGGTCGGGGACAGTAGTGGCAGACCGGGGTGGTGGTCCCCATTTTCAAGAAGGGGGACCAGAGGGTGTGCTCCAATTACCGGGGTATCACACTCCTCAGCCTCCCTGGGAAAGCTTACTCTAGGGTGCTGGAAAGGAGGCTCCGACCGACGGTCGAACCTCGGATTCAGGAGGAGCAATGTGGCTTCCGTCCTGGTCGTGGAACAGTGGACCAGCTCTTTACCTTGGCAGGGTTGCTGGCGGGGTCATGGGAGTTTGCCCATCCAGTCCACATGTACTTTGTGGACTTGGAGAAGGCTTTCAACCGTGTCCCCCGGGGAACCCTGTGGGGTGTACTGCGGGAGTATGGGGTACCGGGGCCGTTGTTATGAGCCATCAGGTCCCTGTATAACCAAAGTAAGAGCTGTGTCCGCATTCTCGGCACAAAGTCAAGCACGTTTCCTGTGGGTGTTGGACTCCGCCAAGGTTGCCCCTTGTCACTGGTCCTGTTTGTGGTATTCATGGACAGGATCTCAAGGCGCAGCCGAGGTGAGGTGAGTGTCCGGTTTGGTGGCCTCAGAATCACATCTCTGCTTTTTGCGGATGATGTGGTTCTGCTGGCTTCATCGGACCGTGACCTTCAGCACGCACTGGAGCGGTTTGCAGCCGAGTGTGAAGCGGCCGGGATGAGAGTCAGCACCTCCAAGTCCGAGGCCATGGTTCTCTGCCGGAAAATGGTGGATTGCTCCCTCCGGGTTGGGAACGAGTCTTTGCCCCAAGTGAAGGAGTTCAAGTATCTCGGGGTCTTGTTCACGAGTGAGGGTAGAAGGGAGCGTGAGATCGACAGCCGGATCGGTGCAGCGTCAGCAGTAATGCGGACCGTTGTGGTGAAGAGGGAGCTGAGCCGGAAGGCGAAGCTCTCGATTTACTGGTCGATCTACGTCCCAACCCTCACCTATGGTCACAAGCTTTGGGTAGTGACCGAAAGAACGAGATTGCGTATGCAAGTGGCCGAAATGAGCTTCCTCCGTAGGGTGGCCGGGCTCAGCCTTAGAGATAGGATGAGGAGCTCGGACATCCGGAGGGAGCTCGGAGTAGAGCCGCTGCTCCTTCGCGTCGAAAGGAGCCAATTGAGGTGGTTCGGGCATCTGATCAGGATGCCTCCCGGGCGCCTCCCTTTGGAGGTTTTCCGGACTCGTCCAACTGGGCGGAGACCCCGAGGGAGACCCAGAGCCCGCTGGAGAGATTATATATCTCTCCTGGCCAGGGAACGCCTCGGGATCCCCCAGGAGGAGCTAGAATGCGTTGCTGGGGAGAGGGACGCCTGGAATACCCGGCTTTGCCTACTGCCACCGCAACCCGACTCTGGATAAGCGGGTGATGATGGATGGATGGATGGAGGTTGACGTGAACTGTTTTTCCCAGTCGGAAGGTGGTAATTCGGTCATTCTGATATAATGTGAGTGCAGCATTAGACTCTCTTTAGATTACATTCATTGCTTTAATAGAGCATTAAAGCATGGCTTACTTACAGAACATGGTCAGGTGTTTTCCGTCCTCAGCTACTTGCGGACTGGCACAGGACAGTGAAAATATATCGCTCCTTGATAATCCCTGACAGTAACATATCTCCTATAGACAGTATACAGTATGTGCAACTCAAGACAGAGATTACAAAAACAGCAATATCTCTGATGCGTAGGCCAACACAGCATTCCAATACTATGTGGCGCATACATAGTTTATGTAGCCGATATAAACAAAAATAGGCTAATTACCAGTGTTCACATGGCCAGTGTTCAGTGTAAACACATGGCCCTTGAGCAAGGCCCTTAACCCTGCATTGCTTCAGGGGAGGATTGTCTCCAGCTTAGTCTAATCAACTGTACGTCGCTCTGGATAGGAGCGTCTCCCAAATGCCATTAATGTAATGTAATGTAATGTAGTGCCTAACTTCGGAGCTCATGGACCACTCAAGCGGACCCCCAGACCGCCGGACCCCGCTCTGAGGTTGTGTACTACAGCAGCCCCCGTCTTCACTGGTCCAGCCCATGCTTCCACACATCCAGGAGCTACACTTCATCTCCCTACCCTCTGGGCTCCAGACCCTTCATCCCTCCATATGGACATTCTAGTTTACCTACTAGTTTCATACATTAAACTTATAGACATGCCTCTATAGCTGGGTTCCTCCTGCAATTTCTTCCCATCTGCGAGTGTTTTCTCGCCACTGTTTGAGGGTTTTTCTCCCCTAAGGGAGTCGTTTACCTCATATGCTATTGGGGGATGAGGGCTGATATTCTTAATTCTCTTCTGTGTTACTCTGTAAAGCGTCTTTGCGTCTCCTGTGAAAAGCACTATACAAAAATACATTGAATTGAACTGAATTGAAGCTGTTTGGCATCTTGTTACCATAGAGACACCAACAGACCCATCATCGCAGACCTTGCCGAAGTATAAATGCAAGACGTGCAACGCTTTCATTTTCATATGGAAATTAAGGGTCAAATGAAGAGAATAACATAACCACCATCTATAACGCCAGACCTTCTCCTGCTCTTTTCTTTCCTGGTCCTTCTGCACCTTCCCCCACAGCTATATTACAGATCTGTAGCCTTGTGGCTAAGGTCCCTCTTATGGTTGACGCCCACACCATGACGCCACCTGGAAGCCTATGCACATCACTTCGCCCCTCTGAACAGCGTATTAATTTACATTTCTTTGCTTGGACTGTCAGACCTGAGACTGTAGACCCATTTTACTGTTTCCTCATTACATGTCTGTGAGCATTCGTATCATTACTGTCTGACTAGCCTGCAGAGGACGGGATCCCCCTCTGGAACCTTCCGACATTTCTTCCCATAAGGAGTTTTTTTTTTGCCACCATTTGAGTGTTTTTCTTTACCTCAATTGCTTGATTTTGGGTGGTTCAGGTCAGGTTTTTGGGGGGTTCATGCCAGCCTTTTGGGGGTTCAGGCCAGCTTTGTGCCCAATTTTCCATTATGTTGCCTCTGTAAAACATTGTTTTGACAGTGTCTCTGTACAAATTGCTAAACAAATTGAATTTAATTTCATACAATTATCACTTCAGCTAACACAAAGTCATTCAGGAACCATGAAAAAAGTTTCTTTATGGTGCGTCTAATAACGACAATTTCAAAAAATGTAAAGTGGATAAATTCACCATGATAAATGACCAGGAGAAATTCCCCAATACGGTACGTTTTCAAAAAGAACTAAAGTGGGAACATTAATATTAACTCGCAATAACAGATTTCTTCAGCTCCACTTCCTGGAGGGAGAGGCACTTCACATAAAGCAATCAAAAAATCTTTCTGGTCAAAACCCATCAGTGCACACAGAATACGATAATCTAATATGCAGTCTATCTTTAAACAGAAAAAAAAAGATTCGTGAAAAACTGAACTGAGCTGCTGCAGTTGTGTGGAACACATTTTGTTCTGGCATAGTCCGCTGTGCACACGCGGTCCCTAGCCATGTATTATTCACCATACGGACCGGCGTGCACGCAGCGCGCAGCTGGGCCTGCCTGCTTGACTGCATGCGCTGTGCTCAAATCGACGCTGGGAAGACAGTCCGCTGGTGGCAAAGTTAAGGTCACGGGAGAGCAGAGTTCAGCTGCAGTGTCCCTGGCCCTTCAACGGCTTCCAACAGCGATCAGGACGGGAACGGGAAAAGAAAGCAAGTCTTCGCAAAAGCTGGCCAACTTACGATCATACTTTTACGGATTGTTACTGTTATTAAAAAGTGGTTTGTTTAAGATGCGGCGGACTTGCGGTTGCAGTTCGTTGCAGTTGCACACTGAGGACAGGGGTTCGAAAACCCGGTCCTGCCAAAAGCCAAGTTTGGCCGGCTCTCGTGGAGCGGCACAATTGGCTCGCTGCTCCAGAGGGAGGGACTTGGCAGGGTTAGCAGATCGCCGCGCGCAACAGCACCCCGGGCGCCTCGGAATCACGGTCACGAGCATGAGACGAGACGGCTTGAAGAAGGCGTGTTGTTCTCGGATCGGCAGATCCCTTCGGTCCGACGAAGGACGGGGTGTGGGGGCGGTGTATCCCCCAGCTAATCCTAATTGGATTAGATAGGGCACAATTGGCTACCAAATTGGGAGAAAAAGGGAAAAAATCTGAAATAAATATATATTTTTTTTTATTAAAAAAAACAGTGGTTTGTTATAGTTTGTTAAAATATCTATATAATATTTACTTACTCACTGTAAAAATGTACTGTACATTTTACTGCAATTTACTGGAAGCAGAGTTTTACCTTTTTAAGAGTATACTTATTTTTCCTTCTCTGTTTCTTCTCCCCCCTTTTCTCCACAATCAGCAGCAGTAGCGATAGCAGGGGCGGGCTTGAATTTAATTATTGAATAAACACGATGAGGATAACAATAATGATTGTAATTATGGGATAATAATAATCTCTCTCTTCTTCTCTGTTTCTCTCAAAGGGCTAAGACTCCTGGGAAGGATGGGGGTGGCAGCAGGGGGTCGAGCGGGTCGCACAAGCTGCCGTCGTGGGACGCATCTGCCTTTGAATTCCAGAAGCGTGTGTATGAAAGCATCAGAGAGCATTCTGAACAACGCTAATTGAACTCTTTAGGGGAAAGGGCTCAGAGTCGCTCTCAGACTGAAATGCTCTCAGCCGAATTAAGTTCATTAACGCGAGAAGAGAGCGTGCCAGTTTCTGCACCACCCCGTCGCCTTTTTTAAATACCAAAAACTGGGAGAGGGGTCCTAAAATAATGAGTTCACAAGTGTCCATGTGTGCAGAGGCATGGGAAAAGAGAACACTGTTCCTGGGTAATTAACCATGGTGTAAAATCCGTCTTGAAATGACCAGCTACCAGCTGTTTCAAAACATAGCTTGAGCTGGTCAAACCATGTGGAGTATGGAGCTGGTCTGAACCGGTCAACCGGTTTCCAAACCTAGCTTGGGCTGTTTATTTCAGCAGGGAACACACATGTTCAGTCTTGTGAGCCCATTTCAGACCCTAATGAGACAAATATTTGGGGTTTTGTGTCAGATATGACTGGGCATCACAGCACCATGCCCGAACAGGTCACAATGATCCAGATCAGGCTCATAATCTTGTTTACCCTGTGGCCAAATATAAAGCTGCCATTGGCTGGCCTGTTCCCACTTTCTTGCTATTCTAAAACTGGCCTAATTATCTTACAGTGATATTTATTCTGGAATCATTATGGCATGATACATTATAGTGTTTATGTACAATGATGTTTCGTTTGACAAGTTGAAACATTGCATAACTACCCTCCTCAATTCCAACACCCACAGAGTGGTTTTCAGATGTTGTGGACCGTGGTATTTTCATCTATTGATTGATCTGACAGTTGAATCCATTAGGTTTAATCTCAGACCATTTAATGTGCTGCTTGATCAAGGAATTGGCTCACAATACCAGCAGCAAGCTGCCTAGCAACCACAGAAATCCTTTTATCGCTAGCCTTGTCAAATCAGTCAGAATTTATGAACATAACAGAATCCATACCTCATTTATAAAAGGGAAATTGAACTTAGCTTGAAAGCCTGAAAGAGGCAGTGGCATTTTAGACTTTTTGTACACAAAAAGATCAGTATCATCAGAGGTTGTTTGTATTTAATTTGCAATCTATTTTCATTAAGTAAAATAAGTACAATTGTGCTCTGTGTGACCTGAGCATTACATCACCCATGTTCTAAATTAGCCTGAATGGTCTGCCAGTTTTCTTCTATGGTTATTCAGCTTCCATTTTATTTAGAGCTAAACATTGACATTTTTCAAATGAAATCAATGATGTGTCTTTCCCGTAACAAAATATTATTGATTTTGGATAATGCACACATTCCAAATCAAATAAACGTTTATTTGCTAAAGCTGTTTATCTACATTGATAACAATGTCGCAGTAACTACTTTGACTGTAAAATCTGAAAGGCAAACGTATTGTGAAAGTATTTATCTTTCCTTATTATTAAGAAGGAACAAACCATTAATGAAAAATAGATTTAATGTCTTTTTTGTTTCAAATAGCCAATGGATTTCAATAACATTGTGTCTTTAATGCACCAGAAATAGCTCCTTGCTGGAGAGACAGGCAGGTAGTTATCAGATCAAGTATTCTCTAGATATTTTGACTGGCAGCTCAGTAATTCTGATACGGAGAGTGGGGGGAAATGTGCTCTTTTCTACCAATTTTAACTTGAATGCTCTCCTCTTATCGGCGCGTGGAGTCATGACCTGCTTAACTTTCCAGAAGTTTTGCGAGGCGCGTGACAGTTCTCTCCCAGCTCCACCTTATATAGGCTATGCACCCCAGGTACGTCAGTCCTCAGAAACCCGGAGAGCTGATAAGAGTTTACTCTTATTGCGCTAAACAAATGAGGAGGTCCTCCAAACGAGGAGGACCTGGGACGATTGTAACAGGCTTTGCTCCAACATGTATAGCCCAATGAGTATTTATACTAGAGTATTTAAACTTTTGTCTGCTTTTGTCCCACATTTGTCTGCTAGTCATTTTGACATCAAGCCAACTATGGTTAATTTGCTTGTTGCTACCAATGACAAATTGGTTTCATTTTATAATTACATATGTATTCTTTGCTTGGATAATAAGCAATATTATACAGAGTTTCAGTGATAGCTCATCTGGAGTACAATTTGGGCAGCTACACATTCCTTATCTCTTTGTGTTCAATCATACGTGTTTAGCTAAACCTTTATTTGTCTCAAAGTGTAAGTTGCAGTTGCATTATTTGTGGTACACCATCATATATTAGTTATAGTATAGCCAGGTAGTTCCATAGCCAAATAAGTTGCTTGCCCATAATATAGGTAGTTCGCTAAAGTGAAAACTTCAAAAAGACAAAACATATAATTAGTTTTGTGCAGCACACTAAAGTCAACATTTCATAATCTCACCTGTTCGGTGAACATTTTCTTACGAGAACACTACGAAAAGACAGCAGGCTCTGTCGCGTTTGCCACTGTCAACTTTCAAAAACAGTGTATGTTGTAGTTTGAGGGTGTTTGTTCCTGCAATTCCTCGCTTGACCATTAGGAATCCGAAATTACCTATTGCACCTTTAAACATGAAATATGAAATGTCTTATTTCAAACATTGTTCGAAATCAAAATCCATTTTACAAATATACATATTTTTCATAACGTCAGCCTTTTCAAAATGATATTTTTCAAATAAAATAAATTATGCTTTCTAGTCTTTAGACATAAAACATTTATCAGCATGCTGAGAAATAAATAAATGCCATAAACAATGAATTTCAATCAGAATTAAGTGTCACAACTATCCCCAACCGAGGCAACCATTACGTAACCAGCTACTTTAGCATGTCGGTTTGAAGCTAGCATGAATTTGAAGCATCACACTTAACTAGAGAAACTGCTTATTACTAACACGGAAGTTAAGCCAGCACCTACAATATTGACTGCTAGACAAAATAGATGAGACGAGAATTATTACTTTTGTCCCTCAAAATCTGTTTTTTTGGTTTAAAATATCCAATATTTAATATAGAGTCATCAACCTTCTTCTGTTAGCTCAAAGGGAAATATGGGTCTGGACAAAAGTGATCACATTACCACAACTTATCTCTCTTTGGTCAAATTGATGGCGTTACAATGAACCCATTGTTTCAACCAGCCCCAGTCTCCTCTATTTTCCAGCCATCACTGTATCCTAGGACAGTCGGCAGCCTCATCAGAGTTTGTTGCCTTTGGAGAGGTGTCTCTGCTGGAAATAACCAGCGTCTATGGGGAACAAAGCCAGAAATCAAGTTGCACTTAGGACAGCATGGTTAAACGATACTAATGAAGTAGCCTTCAGCAATAGTATTCTCCCAGTATAATAATAATAATAATAATAATAATAATAATAATAATAATAATAATAATAATAATAATACATTTTATTTTTCTGTATTACACAAAGAGAAGGAAGCCCAAAGTGATTCACTTAAACATGAAAAGCAATTTTTACATTTAAATAGCCTAGTAATATTCACAAATAGAATTAATCAACCAAAATAAGTCATGACACATACAAAATGAACAAATGACACATACAAAATGTATCCAAAAGGCTTTTAAAATCAAGAGGCAATTTTGTGATTATTTAGTTTCATGTAATCTGAACATGAAAATTAAAATTGTGCAAATGTGTGTCAGTCTGTCCTGTAATAGAGCAGCATGGAACCAATGAGATCCAAGACGCCAAGTTAAAATAGAACTGGAGCAAAGCTGAACCTGTTTTATTTCCCTTTTCTTCTTTGAAATACTCTCTGAAAAAGAGAAACAGTGTTTTAGACACATATTTTGATTGGGCTACACCTCTTCAGGCTACACTCTTCAGGCTACACCTTTCCCTCCCCAACTCACCACCATGATTAGCCTTAGACTGTAATGGCACTTATGTATAGATTGTATAGATATTGTCACTTGTATAGGTATTGTTGTTTTTTATTGGCTGTTGTATTGTTGTATTCTAGCTGCCAACTGTGGTATGCTAGTTTGAAAGTTGATTGTACTCTTCAAGGGTTCTGATTATCTGTATGTTTACACTAGGACTCGGAACTGTACTGTCCTCTCAGGTCCTCTTTGCACTTGTTCTTGTGTTTGATTTGCACTTTGTTGTACGTCGCTCTGGATAAGAGCGTCTGCTAAATGTCATTTAATGTAATGTAATGTAATGTAATATTTACCCATATAACCATTATTCATTATCCTAACCCGCTTATCCTGAACAGGGTTGCAGGGGGGCTGCCAGTCCATCGCAGGGCACACGCACCATTCACTCACACACTCATACCTACAGGCAATTTAGACTCTCCAATCAGCCTAACCTGCATGTCTTTGGACTGTGGGAGGAAACCAACAAGACCCCGCCGTTCTGCCACTTCGTGCCGTCTGGCGCCTCCCCCTCGCCACACCTGCACTTCACGCTCATGACTGCTGTCTGTCCTGGTCCCACGGTGGTGGAATGACCTCCCGGTGGATGTCAGAACAGCAAGCTCCACACAGAGGGGCCCCGGCCGACCGGGATTCAAACCCTGGACCTCCTTGCTGTGAGGAGGCAGTGCTACCCACTGCACCATCCGTGCCGCCCCACAGGGTAATGGTTATATTTCTTTTTAATAGTTTTTAAATCATAAAAAACTCAAAGGTATGACTTTATCTTTGATTTTTCACAAAGTCACAAAGGACAGGATCACAAACTCATTATGTTTAAATTTCTGTGGCAGAAAGAGGGGTGGAATGATTTCTTCAGTTCCAGACATTTTTTCATTCAACTGCTGCCTTGCACAAAGCCAATTTCAATGTCCTTACAAATATCAGTGTTGCTGACTGAATCTTATAAGCCCTTTTTACAAAGTGGCACACACTGAGAAGGTGCCACTTTGGATTTGTCAAAGAGTGGAAACAGTCAAGGAATTGCATTTCTTTTGTTGCTTTCTGAATCCTTGCTGCAAAATTTAAAATCTCAGGAGGGATTATTCTGTTTTTTTCTGTGGGAATTAATTCTGACCCGTGTTTGGTTTACAATGCTATCGCCATAGGTAGGTGGCAAACAAAAGCATTTCAGACCAGTTTATACTTCTACAAACATCAGTGAACATCATATGGTAGCTATATAAGAAAGAAAGAAAAACAGTGAGAAGGAGAGGTTTGATGATTGACAGGAGGAGTTTGATGATTCTATATTAAATGTTGGGTGTCTTTTGAGGTAACTGATTTTGAGGTACAAATAATACTTACAATCTCACATATCATAGCAGTCACAGCATTGTAGGTAAAATGGTTTAACTTCAATTGCGGTGACAAGCAGTTTCTCTCGTCAAATGTGATGTTTCAAACCCACAAGTCAAAATAGCTGGTTATGTAATGACTGCCCGGGTTGGGGACAGTGATGACACTTAATTCTGATTGAAACTCATTGTTTTTGGTATTTATTTATTCATTTCTCAGCATGCCTAGGAAATGAAAGGGAAACACAGAAACAGATGTCCCAGTAGACACATTAAAGCACTTCATAGATAGTCAGCTGACATATTCACTCACACTCGCACACGTACACACACACACACACACACACACACACACACAATACACTGTCACAGTATATATAAGTAAAGCTGTTTGACATTTAAAGATTAAAAAGCATCATTTATTTTATTTGAAAAATATAATTTTGAAAAGGGTGATGTTATAAAAAAGATATGTAGATTTGTAAAATGGATTTTGTTTTCAAATGATGTTAGAAATAGGCCATTTCATATTTCATTTTCAAGAATAAAAGTCTTCACTTTTCATTTGTTTTATTGAAAAGAATGTATCTTAGGCCTAAACACAACTTATTGTATTAATGTAATAGCATGGGTCTGATTTAAGCAGATTTTCTGTTCAAGTTACATCCATCCCCAGACCGTGTTACAACTCACCCCAGTTGTGGGGCAGGTTTTAACAGTGGCACTCCTTATATTTTACATTAACTCACACATTCTGTGATATTATACATTATGTCTACATTAGTATTTGTAGCAGACAAATGTGGGTAGCTTGTATCAAAGTTTCAGCGTAAAGAGTTCTAGCATAAACACTCATTGAGTTATACATGTTGAAGCAAAACATGTAACAATTGTCCCCGGTCTCCCCTACAATATAAAGGATGACAGTTCAATTAAAGCAAAAAGTAATTCTGAAAAATATAATACAAGGCTATTATTTTCGTGCTGTCAGTCGGTCATTAATAGACTACTGTACATATGCAGTCCATGCTAGCTCCTTCTGTTCTAGTCTTCGAGTCCAGAGTTTATATCTGTAGCATCTGTGCCAATACGGGAAATGCCAATCCAATGAGACATTTACTGCGATAGCATTCAATTTCAAGTAGAACGTAGTTGCAAATTTGCTTGATCTTACAGCGCATTCGCCTGCCCCGTGGGAGGTACGGGCAGGGGACATTTGGCAGGCGGGTGCTCATTCACAGCGAGGGAGTGTTTGTCTTACTTTCTTCGCTCTCCTTCTCGTATCCTTCAGAGACTCGACTCTCAGCCCAGTTGCGCACACATTTGCATTGTGTTTGATGTGAATCTATCGTCTGTCATTTTTTGACACTTCCGAGGCCCTGAGTGTCTCCGACAATTCATCGAGATCCGGTAAAGAAACTGGCGCGCAGTGCGAATTTAACGCGCGAGATTCGAAGCGGTGGGCCGCTTGGCCCGATTTCTCTAAACGCTTCAATTGATGTGCTCACTCAGCGGCGATTCCGTTAAAAAGCTTATCAAAGCGCAAAATCAAGTTCTCACAAATTGCAACTTCTTATTTGCAATATAAGTGTACCAGAAAATAAGATGCTGTGTATTCAGGGCTTGATGAAGGACCAACTTGATTCCCCCTGACTGCCATTGACAGGCAGATGCAAGCATATAATTTCCCTCGGTAGCAAAAGTGATGTGACATCTTTCAGGAGACAGAGATTGCTGTATATGACGTGTTAATGTCATCTTACATTTTGTTATTGCCTATTTCAATCCCCAAATGAATAGCATATGTTATTTTATCTTCTACGACTGTCTCTTTCAACCTTTAGGTAGATGTGAGTCTGACACAACAGCCATGAAACACTCACATTCAACACTCTCTTACTTAAGGGTTATCATCCCTCAAAGCCCTTTGCGAGAATAATTAGCAGAGCATGTACTCATTTGGCAGACACGTTTGTCCCAAACATACATGACCATTATGGAGAGAGACAATGTAGAGTGGATTCAGATAATTTGGGGTGTCTGGGGATTGGGACAGCTGAAGTATTTTGAGTTTTTCTCCTTAACTAATAATTGTCATTCAGTATTTTCACCTCATATACCAGGGATAATCAAATCACAGTCCTCCAGGGTCGAGAACTGCTGGTTTTCCACATTCCCCTTTGGGAGGCAGGTGTGAAGACAGTCAATCAGGAGGCTAGCACTAAGTCTTTTTTAAACAGGAGAAAAGAAAACCAGGCCTGGATTTGGATACGTCAGATTTGATGATCCCTGCCATAGACCTTGCATAAACTAACTTGATTGTTTGTGTCCCAAATCATCAAAAGTGTTGTCCCAAATGACAAAATGCAAAGGTAACACATTATTTGCATACATTTATGGCAAACAAAATGTGAAATACACGCAGGAGAAGTGGGTAGGCAGTAACATGAAATATTTGTAAAGCTTAACCAAGACTAAACACAGTGAGTGAATTACAATGCATGAATATGTGACATGAAGCTCACCAACGAGACTAATCAATATCAGAATATGCAGCTGAAATATAAAATATGTTTTAAAGTGGTACGTGAACCATTTAGAAAAAATAGGTCACTAGTTTACATATCCCAATTGTTAAGATATCTATAATAATTTACATTTGTGTTACGTGTATTGCAGACTTTTATCCGTTTAAATGTATACTGCAGTGCCATCTGCCGACAGTCTCGTGAAACTTAGTGCAGGTTTACAGATAACGGTCTACTCGTAAAATGACGTTAGCTGTTGTAGAGAAAATATGTTAATGGAGTGTTAAAATTCAGCTGAGAATCGGGAATAATGAAATATTTCATTATTCCTGCTGACAACCAGGTGCGCCTAACATGATTTATTTGCTTGCTTGAATTCGTAGATTGGCAAACGCACAGACTAAAGCAAAACATTACATTACATTACATTAATGGCATTTGGCAGACGCTCTTATCCAGAGCGACGTACTACTAAGAGCAAAGTGCATACCCATAACCAGGGAGTGTTCAATATGGACAGATTAAAATAATAATAAGAATAATAATAATAATAATAATAATAACTAGTAATCGAATAGCCTAATTTCTGGTTAAACCAAGCATAAACAAATTGAACCTCTCAATGAGTTATTTAACTGTCTGCTGAGAACACAATTCATTGCGTTAGGTAGGGAATATTATTGTATCCAAAAATCTCTGACTGTACGGGTATCGCAAATTACAGTAGGCTCAAACCACCCTGTCTGCCACCAACAGTCATTCCACGGTCAAAGTCACTTACATCACATTCTTTCCCCATTCTGATGGTTGATGTGATCATTAACTGAAGCTTCTGACCCGTATCTACATGATTGAATGCATTGCACTGCTGCCACACAATTGGCTGGTTAGATAATCGCACGAATAAGTACATTAAACATTTTCATAGTAAAGTGCTCCATGAGTGCTAACAACTAATCTAACAACAGCAGCGCATACGATCAATATATAAGTATGTGTGCTCGTACACCCAGCCACTGAACAGTGTGTTGAGAAAAATATGTAGGTCGATGAGATGTCGACAACGAAAGTAACTTTATAATGTTAGTATAGTATAGTAGTTTTTCTTATCTTTTTTAACACGTTTCAAGGATTTAAAAACATTTCAACCTTTAACAGGTAAGGCTGTAGGTCGGGGGAAGATTGTGCAAACTTTTAAGTATGGATATACAACTTCGCCATAATGAAATTAAAAAGAAATTAACTACATATTATCTTGGGTTTTCAATTTTCGGAATAAATTAGAATGTATTTAATAGTAAAAGAGTATCTCGTGTTTAGATGACCAAAAATATATCCTGCCATCTTGTTCCAGAATGTGGATACTTTCACACAGGTAAAAAAAAAATGTGAGTAATTGTTTCGTCTTCCTTTCTACAAAAGGTAATGTTAGCTACAAATATTTTCGATATTTGTGGTGTCCGGTGATGGTGCACTTTTCAAGTGACGTCATGTGTTGCGTGCAGCTACACTCTGACGGAAACGCGGTAGATTGGAACTGAGAGAAGCGGCCAGGCGCAGGAGAGAAGTTAAGATAGTTAAAACGTTTAGCATTTGGTGCTGCTGTGGATACTGTCAGCGGGCCAAATGGATAACCTGTTATCTAACTAACTCGCGCGTGATTGTGTCATTGCTGTACCAGGTAAACCAAAAAGGTTAACCGGTTAGCTATTTGCTAGCTACTGTAAGAAAGTAAAGATAGTTAGCTACCAAGCTACCAGGCCAGCGAGCCTCATGTTGTGGCATTGAGTAACGTTACCGATATGTCGAAATGTTTAGCCAAGTAACTTTACTTAATAAAGGCATCTGACATTGAATCGCTGATTAGTGTGTTATCTTGCAATATGTCGCGTATTGTTAACCTCAAGGAAATATATTGTATTGTCATACTTGGCTAGATGCATTAGTAAACATGCTAGCTACTGTAGTGTAGCTAGCTAGCTACATCGCTAGCAAACGAGCTGATGTTAGCCGTCATATTGTATTCGCTTATTAGCTGGAATCACATAACTACACTAGTTAGTTTGCAAGTTTGCAAACGATGTGTTATAACCTGAATATGTTAGCTAGCGGGTTTGATATTGGCCAATGCCTGGCTAACTTAGAATAGAATAGAACAGCTAGCTTTAAGTGAAAAATGTTAGGAACATTTGTTGTGAATATCTACTCTGATTAGCTTGTGTTGCAGGTGTGTAGATCCTGATTTGTGACTTGCCTCGTTTAGGATCTACACTAAGAACAGTCCAGTGGAAATGGCCGCCCCGATCATGCAACAGCCGAGTTTTCTGTTGGTTAGTGTGCGCCAAAGTTTGTTATGAAGTACATTTTTGCTTGTCATGCGCCTCCCCAACATACGTCACCCAATCACGTTCAGTTGAACTGCTTTTCCCTCTAACGTTACCTTGTCCATGTCAGGCTAGTTAACATTTTAACGAGTGCCCATGTATGTTCATGCTTAGTGCTGACATCACCATGTTTGATTCAGTTTGGTGTTGAGACTAAGAATGAGGTTGTGTGCGTTTCCTCAGGCCAATCTGAAAGCTGATTCTGTGACCAAGCCTCTCCTCCAAAGATGTCAGGAGCTTGTGAAGGTGATCGATGACTACCCTGCAAAGGTGAGTAGCCCTCATCTATTTCATTCAGCCGTGGGGTGTGTCTGTGTGTGTGTCTGTGTGTGTGTGCGTGTCTGTCTGTGTGGAGAGTGAGAGAGAGTGAGTGAGGACTTCACTTTGGTTGTGTGGGTGTAGGGTCCTATGACATATGGGTGGATGAAATATAAAAAAGTGAACTCTGTCTCTTTAAAGTGTCAATCTGTAATGTATTGAAATAAAAACATTATACTGTTTCACAATGGCAATATTGATTCAATAGATTGGTCCTCTATATGCAGTTCTCAAATGGTGGTATCAGGTGTGACATTTCTGCCATGTATTCAAATTTGATGATGCATGCGTGGTCTAACATTGGTTCCTAATGCACTTTTTCTTACGTTGGGAGAGTTGTGAAAAAATAGTGTAAGTGAGCGTATGTACTTAAATTGTAGGCTACCGACACATTTTTTAAATCCTTACCTAACCTTAGCTCCCTTATTTGTTGAGGGTGATGGCTCGAACACTAAAACTTGGCAATCAAAATGACCATTGCTGACAGTCTCCCATGCAAACAAGGCCAGCTGTGTTTTTGTGGATGTAGCTTCGTTTTTGATTATGAAAATGAACTGTTGTGACCACAGATGTTGCTAAAGACAGTTTAATGTAGGATTGTTCCAAACGTAGTACAAGAGAGTAACAATGGAGAGAGGTCCAACATGGAGGCTAAATTGCTCCACTCTTAAATCTGCTTATACACTGTTTTTTTAATTTATTTTTTATAAATGGTCCCTATGGGAAAGTTTCTTACAATGAGCTGTTGATCTGTAATTTTTTAATCCTTGTTGCGTTCGCACGAGTCCTTGGGTAGCCTAGATTGTTAGGTACAAAATGGATTCTGGCGTTTTACAATTTATTTGGGTGAAATATAGCATTAAAGCAGAGAAAAAAAGCTATTTATCTCGCAGTTGTTTGCCATCACACATGCTCAGTGTCTTGAAATTGAATGCTTTTTCCGGCTTTTCTGACAGCGACAGTAGACTCCTGTGACTAGAAATTCGAACTTCCCGGGCCTCTTGTACGGCTAGGTTAACGCAGAATAGGAGCTGATGGATGAGATTGGCAGCTTTCCCTTTTAAAATCTGTGGTACAGGCTGGCTTATTTTATTGTCATGCTCGAATTATCAATCGCATGAATTCACAAGGCCAAAAACGGAACAACAGAAACCTGCCTAAAAGCCACCCAAAACATTTTGAGTTACTTCAACAGATTAAATATTAACCTGACCTGACAAGACTATGATACGTACTGTTTACATGTATGTGTGTATGCGTATATGTATGCGATATGACTCAAACTTAGAGAAATTCACCAAAGGCAGTGGGGCAAGATGTGACTGCCAGGTGGGGAGGGGGGGTCAGGTGGGGTGGGAAATATATTTGTTATTTTCAATCATGAATTAATTCAAAGCCGATCACAATAAATAAAAAGAAAAAAATGTTTGGTACAACCCTCAGGATTGGTGGAGGTTTAGGCAGGCTCCTCTCAGTTTGCTGTAAAGCGCTGTGAGATGTTTCTGATGTTAATTGTCATTGTTAGGAGCTCCACTTGATCTTCCCCTGGCTGGTGGAGACTATCTTCGGCAGCCTGGATGGTGTTATCCTGGGCTGGAACCTACGCCAACTCCAGGCCCGCCTGAACGAATTCACCATCGCCCTGGAGTTCCTGGACCCCAGGTGAGCCCAGCCCAAAGTGTTAAAAATGTCCTTTTAAAGTTATGTCTGTTTCATGCACGATTCTCATAGAAATTGGCCCTGGATTAGATTTCACATTTTACTAAAATATTTCAGGCTGTTTGCTGAATCAGGAATATTTGGAGATATGGATGGTCTGCACTGCACTGATGATGTAGCCTATTGTACAGTTTTATGGGTCCTTGAATTTGGGGGAATGTTGTTCTTGAATTGATTACACAGGTAAGTGAAACCTGATTTTCAGTATTGGGGCTTGTTTATGAGAGTGCAGCGCGTAAGTACTTGGACAGTGAAGCATGTTTTTGTTGTATTCGCTCTGCACTCGAACGAACAAACAGTTACAAGAAAACAGTCACTATGTGGTTAAAGTGCAGGCTTTCATTTGAGGGTTTTCTGGCGTTTTACATCCATATTGGGTAAACGTGTAGGAATCACCTTTTTAAACATAGTCCCACCAAAATAATTGAAAAAATGAACACAAACCGACTGAAGTAACAGTACTTTTTGCATTATGGTTGGATTTGCCCTTGCATTTGCTTGAGTACTCGAGTAGAGCAGACCTGCTGACAGGTGTCACAGAGCATTTTCCCTGGCGTAAGCTAGCCCACGTGACCGCTCTTTGAGATAAAAGCTTGTTTTGAACCGTTTCCAGGCACGGCTCTTGCCTTTCTGCTAGGCAAGATTGAATTACTGGAAATGTGTATTGCCAGTCAAGTAATCACCCATGTCAATGAAAGCTGGAAGCTCACAGTGCTGTCTCAGTTTAAAGGTCCCATATTGTGGAAAATGACATTTCCTTTGCAATGTGGATTATGAAGGAGTTGAAGGTGCTATAAAAACATTGAAAATATCAATCCCCAAATACGTCCCCACAAAAAATTCACATTTAAATGAGCCATTTTGAGTTCAGTGAAGTTATGACATCACAAAGATACGCTCATTGACTTCAGCATCTTGTAGCCGGAACAAATCCAAGCTCCGCACAGAGACTGTTCCCTGATATCAATGAGCCTTAAAGACACATTACTAAAACAGTCTGTTCTTGGTAAAGGTGAGTGAGTGGCACAAGAGAATGGAGACGTAAAACAGGATAGAGATTGTTTTTGGTACTTAATACAGTACAAACATACATTGTTATGGATATCAGAATCTAAAATACAACACTGGAAAGGTGTACGATATGAGAGCTTTCAGCTAAAGATCACACGGTCACCATTGTTGTTGCATGGTTGAGGCTTGACTGTTGTGTCTTCCAGCGGT
The DNA here is from genome assembly GCF_963514075.1 of Conger conger. Lineage (NCBI taxonomy): Eukaryota > Metazoa > Chordata > Actinopteri > Anguilliformes > Congridae > Conger > Conger conger. The sequence goes on from NC_083771.1 coordinate 13,498,740, forward strand.
CCGATGATGAAGCTGGTGTACAAGCTGCAGGCTGAGGAGTACAAGTATGAGGTTCCGGTCACCTTCCTCCCCGTAAGTTTCCCCCCCTTCGCACACCAAGTAACTTCTCACCTTATTGCATCCAGACTTGAGGCCCATCCGCACAAAGAACGACAACTATAAATGCTTAAAAAATCATTCTAACTCAAGTGGATGGCGGAGTCCGCATCACGAATATAACGACAATGACAGCGACCAACGATATCGCTGGGATCACTTTCAGAGCTTTTTTTTTTTTTCCAGCTACATTAACGATAAAACACAGACACCCAATCGAAATCCAAAAGAATTTACACGGCCTAACATGCGAAATGGCAGATGATGTAGCCGAGAGACTATTTACAGAACGTTATCGTTCAGCTGTGTGGATTCTCACATCGTTATGGTTGTCATTATAGTTCTAGTTCTTGGTGTGGATGAGCCTTTAGTATTGTGGAATAACATCTGTCAACAGACAGGTCTGCTTACATTTCCATAACATGGTGGGGTTTAGCAGATGGTCTTATGCAGAGCAAACGACTCGAGTGGTTGCGGCTCTTCAATGGCCGCAGCTGCAGTGACTTGCTGTTAGAATCACCTACTACGTGCGTCTCGTTCTCAGGGTCCTGTGAAGGCTGCCATTCAAGAAGGCGTCCTCCCAGATTGCCCGCTGTTTCACAACAAGCTCCAGTTTCCTCTCTCCGGTGTCGCCAGCCTCAGTCTCTCTCTCAGTATCCTTGGACCCCCCTTTTGTGGAAAGCGTTTGTGCCACTGGTCAGATGTCTCTTCTGTTCGATCAGGTCACAGATTCCTTAACTCTTGTCCCATATCCATTTGAGTATTACATGTTTTTCTTCGCCGCAAGTCTCATCACCCCGAGGGTAAGTGCAGGCTTTTAATAAACGTTTTATAAGCGTTTTACCCTGCTAGTGAACAGATTAAGGAATTAAGGATTTTAAAGGGCTAATTTTGTGTTGTGCAAAAAAAGGCAACTTGCTGTTTTAGAAAGCTACTGTTAGTTTTCCAACATTTTGTCACCAGCTGTGCAGAATTGCACTGGCTGAAGTGCAGCTATTTACATGATTATCTCAGCTAGCTGTCGAGTAATAAGAGGAGTGGAAGTATGAGGTTTCCAAATAATCCCTTTAATATAACTATATAATTTTTAGCCTTTTAGCCAGGGGAATCCTGTAGCGTAGTGGCTAAGGTGCATCACTGGCACCTGGTAGGTTGGTGGTTGGTTGGTGTAGCCATGATAAGATCCGCACTGCTGTTGGGCCCTTGAGCAAAGGCCACATTGCTCCCCAGGTGCCCACTGCTCCTAAGTAACTAGGATGGGCCAAATTAACTTACCGGGTCAACTAAGTATATCTATATCTAGCCTTAGCGATCCACGTTTCTATTCTGTAAGTTTCCTTGGCGAGTGAACTGCGTTTCCCCACCTGTAGAGTTACCCACCTGGGCAGCACGTCAGCTCCTCGGACAGTGCCTACTTTGTGCTGGTGGACACGTACCTGAAGTACTTCCTGCCCACGGAGGGCATTGTGCCCCCAACTCCCTTCTCTGATGCCAGGGGCACCGTGGCCCCCCCATCCCCCAGGTGATGCAGACGGGCAGGCAGACGGGCAGGCAGACGGAAGGACAGACAGACGGGCAGACAGACGGGCAGACAGACGGGCAGACAGACGGGCAGACAGACGGGCAGACAGACGGGCAGACAGACGGGCAGACAGACAGGGAGACAGACGGGCAGACAGACGGGCAGACAGGCGGGCAGGCAGACATCGGAAGAGATGGCACAGAGCACGGATCCATGATCAATCCACAAATGCAATTATAAACTAGTATATAGTGATAAAATGTTAGACTTGTCATTCTAAAACAAAATATAAGGTTTAGTATATGTTCACACACTTACCTGCACATCTCCACAAGTATGTGAAAGTATCTGCTGATGTGGATAACCAGGATGGCAGAGTAAAGCGTTAAGCAGTGGAAAAAAAAGTGGTGCTTGACACTGAATGTAATGGTTAATTCATGTAAACACAAGAATAGATTTAGAGTGAACCCTTTAAAATATTGAGGGGGAGACAGATGGTGTCTGATCATGAACTGCATTGAGTGTCCAATTGTGATTGGCCTTGTTGTGCCATCCTCTCTCCAGATCTCCCAGCATGCCGTTCACTGGGTACGGTGCACACAGCAGCAGCTTACTGAAACGTCACATTACCCATCAGCCTTCGGTCAACGCTGACCTCGCCACCCAGGAGATCTGGAGGTCCGAGACACTGCTGCAGGTGAGAGGGGACAGGGATGTGATTCTGTCCTGCTGGCTCATTATAGCCCTTTCCCACTGTAGAGCTGAACCAGGCTGGCTCATTATAGCCCTCTCCCACTGTAGAGCTGAACCAGGCTGGCTCATTATAGCCCTTTGCCACTGTAGAGCAGAACCAGGCTGGCTCATTATAGCCCTTTCCCACTGTAGAGCTGAACGAGGCTGGCTCATTATAGCCCTTTCTGACTGTAGAGCTGAACCAGGCTGGCTCATTATACCCCTCTCCCACTGTAGAGCTGAACCAGGCAGGCTGATTATAGCCCTTTCCCACTGTAGAGCTGAACCAGGCTGGCTCATTATAGCCCTTTCCCACTGTAGAGCTGAACCAGGAAGGCTCATTATAGCCCTTTCCCACTGTAGAGCTGGAACCAGCCTGGCTCATTATGCCATTTGCCCACTGTAGAGCTGAACCAGGCTGGCTCATTATAGCCCTTTCTGACTATAGAGCTGAACCAGGCTGGCTCATTATAGCCCTTTCTGACTATAGAGCAGAACCAGGCTGGCTCATTATAGCCCTTTCCCACTGTAGAGCTGAATCAGGCTGGCTCATTATACCCCTTTCCCACTGTAGAGCTGAACGAGGCTGGCTCATTATAGCCCTTCTTCCCTTGTTAATTTGACTAATCCAGCTGTCATCTCAACACTGCTACTATTGCTGTGTCTGGGCTTTGTGCTAAATGGCAGCATAGCCTCCATCAGCAGCTGTGCTAATAGCTGAGATGAAGGGAGAGGAGATGCCAGATCACAGCAGGTCCAGGGCTATCTGGCGTGAGTATCGGGTACTACTTCATTAGCACCCGCTGCTGCTGTTTGTTTGTGTTAATGCGAGTGGTGTGCTATCACCGTTAGCATTCTTTCACGGAGACAGAAGGCAGTGCTGGCAAGACAGCCTGTGTGGAAATGGAGAACTTGATTAACATAAACCAACCATGCTGTGGAAATGTGCAACCCAGTCTCATTCATCTGCATTAATTAGGCTTTTTTTTTTTTTTTTTTTTTTTTTTTTTTTTTTTTATTTGTGTGTGTCTGTACCACTATTTGTGCATTTATGTTTGTGTGTGTGTTTATGTGCCTCTTTGTATATATATATATGTGTGTGTGTGTGTTTGTGTGTGTCCCTCTGTGCGTGCGTGTGTGTCTGCGTGTTTGTGTGTCTCCCTCTGTGTGTGCATGTGTCTGTGTGTCTACGTGTTTGTGTGTGTGTCTGTGTGTGTGTGTGTGTGCGTGTGTGCTCCTTCTCAGGTGTTTGTGGAGATGTGGCTGCACCACTATTCACTGGAGATGTATCAAAAGCTTCAGTCCCCGCAGGTGAAGGTAAGTCTGCTCCCCTGCACCCCCCCCCCACACACACCTTTGGCTGCTGGCCCCCAGCACTGTTGCCTGGCTGACTCTTTGATTTGGCTTGCCCCCCCTTCCTCTCTCTCACACATTGTTATAATTCAGGTCTTTTGATTCAGACTTTTCAGTCGGTTAATCACTGTAGATTGATTTATTTAAAAAATAAATAATTTGAGTGATTTTTTTCCACAGTGTACACATTTGACTCTTTCCTTCCATCTGCGTTTTGTAGCAGAATTTCTGGACTTGATTTTGCTCTCTGCAGATTACACATTACACTGCTTTACAGTTATTTAGCTGACAATTCCAAAGCTACTTACCGTTGATTAGACTAAGCAGGGGACAACCCCCCCCCCCGTAGTTAAGGGCCTTGCTCAAGGATCTTATCATGACTACACCGGTGCTTGAACCACCACCCTTTCAGGTCCCAGTCATATGCCTTAGCAACTAAGCTCCAGGCTGCATATTAAATCAAATGGAACTGTCACATGACAGAAACACAGCAAACAGTTTATTTCGGGTGAAGGGAAAGGGTGCATTTAGAGTAGAAATGGCGCGGCCCTGTTCTCTGTGGATGGCACGGAGCCGGACCTCGCAGGACACCGCAGTCGCACTCTGACATTGTGCTGTGTCAGTGTGCCATAGTGTTTCCGTTCTCGCATGACGCCCTCTCCCTAGCTTCTGCCTGCCTCCCAGTTCATCCCCCCGCTTTGCTCATTGGCTGCTGAGCATGGTGGGGCCGGGCTTTGTTAGTGGCTTCTGCGCTTGATTGGTTATCAGCACTGACCATTATGATGTCACCCTCAGCCATTGCAGACCCAAGATGTTTAAATGGCAAACGTGATTTAAGGCCTCTGAAACAAATACCTGTCTGTAGGACAGTCTAATCAAGTTTTTTTTTCCGCCTTGTAATGAGATCTTTTTGCTTTTGTTTTGACATTTACTTGACAAGGGAATTTTACTTCTTGAAATTAGCAACATATTTGTGTTATTTCACAAAACAGATTTTATGTCTCAAAATAAGACTAAAATACTTGCTATTTTTAGTTTTGGCATTGCATTACCCCAGTAGTGCAGTGTATATACGAAGTGTAGATGCAGTGATTTAAAGGAGTTGAATGACAACACTTGTCAGTTGTCTTTAGGCAACAACAAAACAAATGAGCATAATTGGTTTATTATTCAGTCATTTAAATGTATTTTCTAAGCCTAAATTTCCCACTATAAAAGTTCACCCAAACTGTCGTGGTCATGGTAATGACAACAGATTGACATACTGTGCCCTTACTTTCCACACATTACTGTTTGTTACCATAGCTACCTCCATGATACACGCTCACCTTCGGAGACTGAATTTTCACAAGCTAGCTAACTTAGTATATTAACTATCGATAGCTCGATAAGGACGCTGACTCATCCAATAATTTTTGCTCGCTAGCATTCCAAGTTATGATAAAAGCACAATTATAACATCCTTATGAAAGCAAACTAGCTAGCTAGCTTCAGTATGGATAACATCACCTGATGAAAACAAACTAGTTGCTAGCTAAATTAATATAACCAGAAATAGTCTAATATTCTAATTCAAGTGACCCTAACGTGAGTCAAATATTTTGTCTTGTCTTGCCCGTAGGACAGGACAGCGGTGCAAACTGTGGGTCACGAGTTATAGGGGAGGGATAAGGGGAGTGGTTATCCTCGTGTGACGCACTAAGAGGAGAACATTTTCAATTAACCATTTGGAAATAGGACAATACATTTTAAACGCTTACTTCTCCAAAACTAAAGAATGGACATATTTAGTTAATACTTTAATCGTGTTTCTGCAATGCCCGCTTGTGCAAATTGCATATAAAAACCAAGAAAGGTGACCAATCATGTTACTCCTTTAACAGAAAAGAAAGGTGCAGTTTAGTGACTAGTTAGGCCAAAGATCAGAAGAATAGCACACTGAGTAGAGAATGTTTTTGAGATGCAATATCTCCTTTTAAATTCAGTCAATCTAGAGGGGCATGTTCCCCATGAACCCGTCTCCCCTACTGTGAGTGTTGGTGTTTCCAGGTCTTAATGGAGATTTTCTGGGGTGGGTGGGGGTGGGGGTGGGGGTGGGGGTGGGGGCGGGGTGCAGTTTTGAGTCCAGCTCTATAGTACAGAGGGACTCAGTTATTGTCTCTTACTTAATATCAGACCCCAAGAAAGCATTTGCTCACAATATATAATCCTTTCTTGTGTAGACCATTAACTGCTTGGTGTTTGTTTTGAAACTTCAGCCGTTTTCCTTTTTTTTTTATCCTGAAAATGTAATTCTGGCTCTAGCTGTATGTTCTCGATAATGGACCTTTTTAGGTGAAATACAGTTGTTTTTTCAGAGAACACCTCTAGGCACTCTTTAAAAATCCAAACTTGCTTCATGTCACCCTGTTATTCGACAGCTACTTTCTGCAGGCTTGTGAAATGATCACCACTTTGGCCAGAGGCTGCTAAATAGGACCCCATTTTGCCTGCAGGGCTGCGGGGGGTTATTAGCGGGGTTTGCGGAATGAGCGGCACTGCTTGGGTTTGGGACGGGCTACTGCACTGCCCCCAGCTGCGATGGCTTCCCCTTCCCGTAGTTCATCTTCCTGTAGTCTTTCTTTTTGTCGCTGTTGTTGTTGTTATGTTTTTTTTGTTTGTTTTTTGTGTTCCTCCTCATCTTGTCCTCTTTCTGGATACACTTTTGTTTCTTGTTTCTTACTCCTCATTTTCACTCCCCCCTCCCTTTTTTTCTTCTCTCTCTCTCTCTCTCGTCCCGCTGTGTTGTGCGTTCTTTTTGTCCCCTCCCTCTTCCTCTACCTCTCTTCCCGTGTTGTGACTGGCCGTCCCAGCTGGCGCTGTTGCAGTATCGGCTCAGTATATCCAGTTCTCCCACCAGTTCTCCCGTCGCGCCTGGCTACGGGACCCTCCACACGTACCAAGTACTTACCTCTCATTTCACTCCTTTGGCCTGTAAAAGAGCTGTCGTCAGGCGAGGTACAGGGCGAGGCGGGTTTTCACGGCTCCGCTAGCTTTGAGGTCGGTCCGGGACGTCTGTGGTTGGCGGTGAGTTGAGGAACGGCAGTACCCAGAATGCTCAGTGCCGTTTACTGTAGCGGGCACTTCCACCACGGCCCGAACAAGGGGGAGTCTCCCTCAGTCCTTAAATAGCTGGTAAGAACTGGACCGCTGTGTTACAAATTGATACGTGCAAGATGTATGGTGTGCCAACGAGCAATTGAAATAAAGGGTACTGTGCTTGGCTGTGTTAACCATATGTTTCGGGGTTTTGCTGGTTTTGTACGATAAATTCAACTTGGGTTGGGATAATTGAAACTTCCACCTTTCAACTAACAGTAGCTGCATTGAAAAACAGCATTGAAAGCATAAAATTGTTGCTGAAATATTTCCACGAATAATGATCATAGGTGTTTGCCTTATGTTCTCTAAAGGAAATGGTCGAGTCAAAATGACTGATTTTCTTTTGTCACTGCAGTTAATAGCAACACAAAGATTTAATTTTCTCTAGCTTGTAGCATATACTGAGCAGTATAACAGTGTGCACTGTTCAGAAACACAGAATACATCTTTTGTTGATCAAAGGTGGCTTACAGAATGACTTTTGAGGGGTGGAATCTCATGTTCTATTCTATTCTTTGTGATATCGTAGGTAATTGCCTCAAAAGTAGTCTCAAAGCATTGTGGGTAGTGTCGTTCCTCACTCAAACACCTGGGATTTGGTTGACCATGAAATGCAGGACAATGTGGTCGTGTATTTGGGCAGAATATGTTGAATGGGTCAAGAACCATCTGTTTGTTTTTCCAACCTTCAAAAGCATGTGTCCTTTCATTTGCTAGTGGTGTTTTCAAACATGTTTTTTGTTTGTTTTGTTTCTGTTGTCATGCTAGCCATTTTGTTGTTTACTATTCCTTTTCATGAGCGAGCACTGCTACCTTTCAGACGATACTGATCCCAAATTTCCCAGCTCCCAGCCTCCGAAGTGTTCCCCCCCACTCCCCCCCCCCCCCCCCCCCCTTCGTTCAAAACTTCTGAAGGAACACAGCAGTAGCTGCCGGTTACAATGTGGGCAGATTTAAAAACAAAAGGGAATTGAAAGACATGGTTTCAATGAGACATGGTTTCATAATGATCAATCAGCGGTTAACGCTTTGATTATGTTCCCATGTTTGTGCATTTGGGCAATTTCACAGTAACTAACGCTGCAACTGCTGGATATTTGGGTGGTAAAGCCCAATACATCTACATAATAGAGACTGGTAATAGCGATTTCTTCCCGAGGGTTATAAAAGCATAAAAAAATCTTATGTAGCTGAATTGGACTTTACCACTCAAATATCCTGCAGTTGCAATACCGGTTGCCATCAAATTCCCCATTTGGTGATTTGTATTTTTGTAGCAAAGCCCTCCAGGTTAACAATATGTTTGTAGTTGAAAGCCATTCAGGAATTAAGTGAATTTCAGTATTACTTGTGTTGTCAAAATGAGTGTCTCGTTTGTGCGTGTGATATGAAAAAGTACAGTATCGATGCACAGCCTGGTTTGCAAGTGAGGTGGTAAAATTAAAAAAAGCTCTCTGCTGTAATATTTCAGGCATGAAGATTTCATGTAGGCGTGAAACCTGAACAAAGATCTCAAACTAAGTGCTGACTCGCACAGTGTTGAAGTTGTGAAGCTTTGCTGTATGAATATACAATTAACCTGAAGGGCTTAATTTAATTGAATTACATTAGTCTCTGGCTGTACATCCCCTAACAAGGGAGCTGCTAAACCTAAACATAATTACATTATATTACATTACATTTGGCAGACGCTCTTATCCAGAGCGACGTACAGTTGATTAGACTAAGCAGGAGACAATCCTCCCCTGGAGCAATGCAGGGTTAAGGGCCTTGCTCAAGGGCCCAACGGCTGTGCGGATCTTATTGTCTTATTGTGGCTACACCGGGGATCGAGCCACCAACCTTGTGTGTCCCAGTCATGTACCTTAACCACTACGCTACAGGCCGCCCACATAAGAGCTGGTGCAAGGATTAACACGGGGGGATGGGGAACTGGCGTTGGTCGACGGATGGGAAGTGTAGTCTGCAAATCAAGGGGTGGAGCCTCTGTGGTGGTGGGAGGGTTTGATTGCGGTTCCGTAGCGATTGGTGCTTGCTTGCGGGGGGGTGTTGCATGCCGTATTGTGATTGGCTGGTCTTGTCTGGGGTGGGGTTCGCAGGAGCTCTTCAGCCCCTCAGAGGAGCACGTGCTGGTGGTTCGGCTGCTCGTCAAACACCTCCACGCCTTCTCCAGCAGCCTGAGGCCAGAGCCGGCCTCTACCGCACCCTCCACACACTCCCACGCCAGCCCCCTGGAGGAGTTCAAGAGGTCCGTGTTTCCAACGTCTTCACCCAAACATAGCACGTATAAACACACTTCACCCAAACAAACTCCATGAACATACTCCTCACCAACACAACCTGCATAAACATACTCTTCCCACAAACAACCTGCATAAACATTGTCTTCATGCAAACAACCTGCGTACGCATAATCTTCACCCAAACAACCTGCGTAAACATACTCTTCATGCAAACAACCTGCCTAAACATTCTCCTCACCAACACAACCTGCATAAACATACTCTTCACCAACACAACCTGCGTGAGCATACTCTGCACCCAAACAACGTGCATAAACATACTCTTCACCAACACAACCTGCATAAACATTCTCTTCACCAACACAACCTGCATAAACATACTCTTCACCCAAACAACCTGCATAAGCATACTCTGCACCCAAACAACGTGCATAAACATACTCTTCAACAAAACAACCTGCGTAAACATACTCTTCACCAAAACAACCTGCATAAACATACTTTTCGCCAAGGAAAAACCCTCATAAACATCCTCTTCACCCAGTCAGTCTAGATAAACATATTCCTCATGCTCCTTTTTATGCTTGTTGCTCTTGGCCCGCAGGGTGGTCATCTCGCGATTTGTTCAGCAGAAGCTCTACGTCTTCCTGCAACACTGTTTTGGTCACTGGCCACTGGACGCCTCCTTTAGAGCCGTAAGTCCCTACATGTTCACAGGGAGAGCTCGCATTGGTGGGTTGCTGGTCTCACCAATGAGCTCCAGTTTCATTATAAAGATGACAGCTGTGGACAGGAGGATTTGTCAGAAACTGCTGCCGATGTGGAAAGTGATCGCTGTTGTCTGTCCTCTACAGGTTTTGGAAACGTGGCTCAGCTACATCCAGCCATGGCGTTACACGAGTGAAAAAACCAACCCTCAAACAGATGGTCAGAACCGCAGTGTTCCAGAGAAATGGTACTGAACACGTTGTGCACTGTTTATAGCAAATTATCATGTGATTAAAGCTTTTCCTGTCATCGCAGGCTCACTTATCTGTCTTCTAATATAGTCTGTGTGTCTGTGTGTCTGTGTGTGATTGGCTGTGCTCTCTTTAAGGTCCTCCTTTGTGCAGGAGAACCTGCTTTTGTACACCAAACTGTTTCAGGGTTTCCTGAACAGAGCGGTCCGCACCGACATGGTCAACGCCAAAAACGCGCTCATGGTCTTCCGGGTGGCTAAAGTCTTCGCTCAGCCCAACCTGCCGGAAATGATCCAGAAAGGTAAGCGCCACAGAGCCCTCCCATTCACAGCTCTTCAGTGCCCTCTGCTGGCCTGTGTGTTTAATTGTCCAAGTTTGATGAGTTTTGTACAACAGCTGTTCTGTTACTCTGGTGCGTTGTGCGTTGAGCCTGGTAGCCTGCCAGGGGCTGTAGCGTAGTGGCTAAAGCACATGACTGGGACTCGGAAGGTTAGTGGTTCAAGCCCCGGTGTAGCCACGATAAGATCTGCACAGCTGTGGGGCCCTTTAGCAAGGCCGTCCCCAGGCGGCGGGGAGTGGTAAGGTACTAGGATTAGTGAAATGTAAAGGAAAGATGAACCCACAGGGTTCATTCAAATCTTCTATTGTGATGTGCACCAAAAATAGGGTGGTGCTTCAATGTGCTGTTAATCATCAACTTGTGTGAAGGTAGAAACGGATTTTTCCCTTCACAGCAAAAAAATAAATAAATAAATAAATAAAAAGATATCATCAGTGATGACACCCCATGGCATTTGTCAATCTTTGCCATCACTGTTGTCACAGCAGTACTAACCAGCAGGTCACCGCCACCCCTCACCCCCCCCCCCCCCCCCCCGCCACCCCTCACCCCCCCCCCCGCCACAGGAGAACAGCTGTTCCTGGAGCCGGAGCACGTCCTGCACCACCGCCACTCCCGAATCTTCCTCACGCCCACCCACGGCGGCAGCTTCCTGTCGTCCCGGCAACCCGCCGAGGTGGACGCAGTCTTCAAGGTGAAGAGCCACGTGTACAGCCTGGAGGGCCAGGACTGTCAGTACACCCAGATGTTCGGGCCCGAGCAGCGGATTGCGGTGAGCAAAACCCCTTTGACTGGTTTGGAACGCCACAAAAAAGGGAAGCATCCCTGGCACACGTGTGGGATTCGCTACATGCTAACATCCTGCGGTACTGAGCTGGTCCTGTTTGTGTGGCTATCCCTGGCACACGTGCGGGATACGCTACATGCTAACATCCTTCAGTACTGAGCTGATCCTGTTTGTGTGGCGATCCCAGGCACACGTGCGGGATACGCTACATGCTAACGTCCTTCGGTACTGAGCGTGTCCTGTTTGTGTGGCGATCCCAGGCGCACGTGTGGGATACACTACATACTAACATCCTTCGGTACTGAGTGTCCTGTTTGTGTGGTGTTCCCAGGCGCACGTGTGGGATACACTACATACTAACATCCTTCGGTACTGAGTGTCCTGTTTGTGTGGTGTTCCCAGGCGCACGTGTGGGATACACTACATACTAACATCCTTCGGTACTGAGTGTCCTGTTTGTGTGGTGTTCCCAGGCGCACGTGTGGGATACACTACATACTAACATCCTTCGGTACTGAGTGTCCTGTTTGTGTGGTGTTCCCAGGCGCACGTGTGGGATACACTACATACTAACATCCTTCGGTACTGAGTGTCCTGTTTGTGTGGTGTTCCCAGGTGCTGAAGCTGGTGCAGATAATGGCTCAGGCTCGACAGACGGCCAAGCGCATATCGGACCAATCGGCTGAGGCCGCTGCCAACCAGTCCTTCCTGTCCTGGTTCTCCACGGGCTCCCCGGACCTCAACAACACCTACGCCGGGACGGAGCCGGACGAGACGGGAGAATGCGTGAGGAAGACCCACGAGTTCCTGGACCGGGCCCTGGACTACCTGTGTCAAATATTCCGGGTAGGGTGGAGAGGAACCACAGGGTAGATATTCCGGTAGGGTGGAGAGGTACCACAGGGCAGATATTCCGGTAGGGTGGAGAGGAACCACAGGGCAGATATTCCGGATTGGGTGGAGAGGAACCACAGGGCAGATATTCCGGGTTGGGTGGAGAGGAACCACAGGGCAGATATTCCGGATTGGGTGGAGAGGAACCACAGGGTAGATATTCCGGTAGGGTGGAGAGGTACCACAGGGCAGATGTTCCGGTAGGGTGGAGAGGAACCACAGGGCAGATATTCCGGATTGGGTGGAGAGGAACCACAGGGCAGATATTCCGGGTTGGGTGGAGAGGAACCACAGGGCAGATATTCCGGATTGGGTGGAGAGGAACCACAGGGCAGATATTCCGGGTTGGGTGGAGAGGAACCACAGGGCAGATGTTCCGGTAGGGTGGAGAGGAACCACAGGGCAGATATTCCGGTAGGGTGGAGAGGAACCACAGGGCAGATATTCCGGGTTGGGTGGAGAGGAACCACATGGCAGATATTCTGGGTTGGGTGGAGAGGAACCACAGGGCAGATATTCCGGGTTGGGTGGAGTGGTACCACAGGGCAGATATTCCGGTAGGGTGGAGAGGAACCACAGGGCAGATATTCCGGTAGGGTGGAGAGGAACCACAGGGCAGATATTCCGGTAGGGTGGAGAGGAACCACAGGGCAGATATTCCGGGTTGGGTGGAGAGGAACCACATGGCAGATATTCTGGGTTGGGTGGAGAGGAACCACAGGGCAGATATTCCGGGTTGGGTGGAGAGGAACCACAGGGCAGATATTCCGGGTTGGGTGGAGAGGAACCACAGGGCAGATATTCCGGATTGGGTGGAGAGGAACCACAGGGCAGATATTCCGGGTTGGGTGGAGAGGAACCACAGGGCAGATATTCCGGTAGGGTGGAGAGGAACCACAGGGCAGATATTCCGGTAGGGTGGAGAGGAACCACAGGGCAGATATTCCGGGTTGGGTGGAGAGGAACCACAGGGCAGATATTCTGGGTTGGGTGGAGAGGAACCACAGGGCAGATATTCCGGGTTGGGTGGAGTGGTACCACAGGGCAGATATTCCGGTAGGGTGGAGAGGAACCACAGGGCAGATATTCCGGTAGGGTGGAGAGGAACCACAGGGCAGATATTCCGGTAGGGTGGAGAGGAACCACAGGGCAGATATTCCGGGTTGGGTGGAGAGGAACCACATGGCAGATATTCTGGGTTGGGTGGAGAGGAACCACAGGGCAGATATTCCGGGTTGGGTGGAGTGGTACCACAGGGCAGATATTCTGGTAGGGTGGAGAGGAACCACAGGGCAGATATTCCGGGTTGGGTGGAGAGGAACCACAGGGCAGATATTGCGGGTTGGGTGGAGAGGAACAGAGGGCAGATATTCCGATCCTTCGGGTCGTTGGGGTTTAGTGTCAGTATCTGACCCCTCAGATGGGAAGGCCAGGTACTCCTTTAAGCAGTCCCTCCCTGACGCCTGCGTCTCTGTCCCGGCTCACAGCTGAACGTGGCCCAGGTGTCTCAGCTGCTGGCGAACTTGGCGTCTGCGGAGGACGAGCTGGGCGGGGACAGGCAGCTGCCGGACTGCATACAGGGGGAGAACGGGCTGATCCTCACAGACCTGGGCCGCAAGCAGGTGAAACTCCAAACCAAAATAACCAAAAATGTGCCACTGTCCAATGAGTGAAGGTGCTCACTGTATCTTTGGAATTTATTCGTCTCAACTCGGGTACAGGCAACTGGGAATCCTTGCTTTCCACTGTTGAGCTGTGCTGTAGCTCTTGTTTTTCTCGTTTGTACCCCCCTCCCCACCCTCACAGACTGGGATTATTATTATTTTGATATAAATATGAGTTGTATTGATATTTCAGATGATCAATGGGCTGCGGCGGTTTGAGATCCAGTACCAGGGCGACCCCGAGCTGCAGCCCATACGGAGCTACGAGAACGCCACGCTGGTCCGCCTCCTCTTTCGAGTGGCCTCGCTCCTCAACCAGCGGGTAGGTTCCAGGGTGGGGTCTATAACCGCTCGTCTATAAGAGCCCGCCTTTAATAAATACAATAATATGTTATTTCCGAAGCAACTTACGGTTGATTAGACTAAGCAGGAGACAACCCCCTCCCCCGAAGCAATGTGGGGTTAAGGGCCTTGCTCAAGGGCCCAATAGCTGTGCGGATCTTATTGTGGCTACACCGGGGCATGAACCATCAACCATCTGGGTCGCAGTCATGAATATTAGCTGGAATAATTCCTGAGCTGTCTGAATATACAGTACAGTAGTAGAACCTCCGAGAACCAAATGCATCAGGAATGAAGGTCGTTCAGTACTTTTTTGGAACTGGAAGTGACATTTTACAAAATGAAATATGTAATTCAGTTCCATTTATATCGAGTCATAACAAACCAACATTCTCAATGGCATTTGTCATATAAAGTTCTACCAAATAACCAACAATAGGTAACATTTTTTAAATGTGTAAAATAGCCAAATCCGAAATCAATCCGTATGACGTTGGCAAAGCAACAAGGCTCTGCACTCAGAGTTGCCACTTGCGTTGGCAAACGCAATCTTTGCTGGATTTAAAAGACTGCTTCTCGATCCATCCAACTGAATTTTGTCCTGGTCCGTTTTTATGCAAGCCGTCTGTGGTGAGTAGTAACATTGGCGAGGGAGGATATACATTTTCTGTGGAGGATGGTGACATCACTAAAAAGAAAAGGTGCAAGGTGTATGGCATATGTGGTGACATCACTGTGGGCAGTGGGTAGTTGGGTGGGTTGGCAGCCTGTAGCTAGTTAGTGGTTAAGGTACATGACTGGTACCTGGAAGGTTGGTGGTTGGGCCCTTGAGCAAGGCCCTTAAGCAAGGCCCTTAACCCTGCATTGCTCCAGGTGGGAATGTCACATGCTTAGTCTAATCAACTGTTGGTCACACCCAGTAAATAAACAAAATGACTATTATTATAAGGGAAGTGGCTTCACTCTGGTAACCGTGCGAGTGTGTGCAGTTCGGGGCCCACATGGACGCGCTGTGTTCGCGGACGGACTTCCTCGGCAGGCTGGGGCGGTACTACTTCGCGGGAGCCCCAGCGGCGAGGTCCCGGAGGAGCCCGACGACCAGGAGGACCGCCGAGGGCCAGCGGAGGCCGCGGCTCAGCCTCCGCACGCTGGCCAGCTACCGCACCCTGGTCAGCGTCCTGCTCCTCTACCTGCTGGGGGCGCTGCTGTCCTTCTGCCTGCTCTCCAGCACCGGCCTCATCCTCGTCGCCAGCCTCCTCTACGGACTCTGCATGACCGCGCTGGGCGACAAGCAGGCCACGCAATAGCGCAGGAAAAGCGGGACCACTTCGCTTGTTGCCTTAAGGCAGTTTTTTTTTTTTTTTTTTTTTCAAAGGGTAACCTCACCATATCTTTGCGTTTTTATTCCCCGTTTTATTCTTGTGGTCATCCACATTGGGGAAACTCCTAATTTATTTTTATCTCAAGGAACGAACATGTCTCTTACAAATATGAATTTGATTCATACTGATGTAAATCCCTTTGAATTGATGGTGAAGGCTTGGCTATGCTGTAGAATGCTTTCTAAAAAATCTGTATGCTATGTTGGTATTTGCCATAATGTCACTTACGTCAATTTCAGCTGTGTACGGGATTTTTGCAAGGCAGATTATGTACCACCATTTGTGTGGTGCATTGTGGGAAATGTCAGATGGAAATGGATGATAAATTGCCTACATGTTTCAGGGCAACGTGGCCATAGTTTTGCCCCCAGTCTACCCTGGAAGTTAAGATTGATTTCAATGTTCCTAATTACCAAAGTAACTAAGGCAGAATGTTAACATGTCACACTAGATTATATGGTGAGATTACCCTCTAAGACTGTAAATATGAGTAAAATCTTAAGAATATTTGCTGGAATGGTACTTGAAGCTTAACTTTTTTGACACATTGATGTTTTTGACATATGTCAAATGTGTGGATGAGAGTAATGACAGCGCTTGAAACTTCAACACTGAAGATAAAATACAATGGCTATCTAGCTTCCAGAAGGTATACATATCTTGCCACAAAAAACATGCAGTAAGTACACTGCATGTTCACGCCAGTTTGTAATTGAGCACTCTATTTAAAGATCATTAAACAAGCGGTATTTTAAATGAGTGTCGTTAATCACACCCTCTCACGGTTTGGTATATCGGGAAGCTGATGTCATATCACAGGCGTCATGATGTTGGACTGAACCATCTGCTCGTAGCACAATGCTTTCAGTAACACATGGAGAGCTCGTATTTTGCAGCTGAGCCGACTATCTCCAATAATAATATCAAAAATTAATAATCAATGTGCGGTAACATGGAGGAAATTCAATGTTAAAACGTTTCAACAGGAAACCTTTTTCATGTAGGTTGCCCGGTCGTCATAGTAACGTTTACACAAGAGGTAGTATAATAAACGAAGATTTTAGCACGTCGAGCTAGCGAACTTCAGGCAGGGAATGAATCTAAATTACCTAACGAGTTGTTTTGATGCGTTTTAAAAGCCACCGTGGCAAGCTAGGAGTGTGATGTGATTATTTAATAGGAGTAGAGAATGTGCCTGCAGTCTGTAAACTTACACCGCCTGGTTGCACGCTTATGGACAGGCTACATTAAATAAAAAATAAAAAACAGGTTTATTGAATGTTAATCCACTTATGCAAGCTAGGTTGCTACTGTCAAGACAAGGGTGTGCCGATGTACACCACAACATTTTGTTTAGCCTACTGTGTTTTCATGTAAGTGGAGTTCGCTAACCATAGGCTAGGCTATATGACAGCTGATTGAAAGACGGTTTGTCAATGAAATCAAGCGGCTTTCGTTGAATAAGTTAACTCGGTTACTTTTTCTAGGCGTTGAAGCTGGTAATGTGGCACCGTACGAAAGTCTAGTCTACGGACGTACCTTTCAAGTTGGAAGTAGGCTATTACGTTTGCATGCTAACCTTACATTAACGCTGTTACTGGTGGAATGCAGCATGCCATAACTTTAGCTAGCGCACTAGATTTTGTGACGAAAGATTTAGGGCAAACTTGGTGGCCCTCAAACATGACTTAGTTATGAAATTATCGTTTGTTGATAACTGATTAACTCCAGTGATTCAGACCAAAATATAAAATTAGCTACCTGGTCGGCCACGGAGCGGATATTTTTGGGTTATGTCTAGTTTTAGTGTTCCACCTTTGGGCAACCTTCCACAGTGGCCTCGAGTTGGAAGCCTGCACAAAGCCCATTTTC
This sequence comes from Conger conger, assembly GCF_963514075.1. Taxonomy (NCBI): domain Eukaryota; kingdom Metazoa; phylum Chordata; class Actinopteri; order Anguilliformes; family Congridae; genus Conger; species Conger conger. The sequence goes on from NC_083771.1 coordinate 13,516,067, forward strand.
CACGGCCACTGCCTCGAGACCGACTGCAGCCACTGCCCAATCTACCTCGCGTGGACTCCCAGGTGGCAACTTGCGCACAAGGCGTCGTGGATACGAGGGTGGCATCGCTGGAGAGAGATATTCATTTCTTACAGCAGCAGCATAAAGAAACATTGGATAAATTGCACGGTGAATTGGACGGTCTGAAGCGGGAGAATAAAGGTCAGTTTATCTAATTTAGGCTTAATTATCGGCTTTCTTTTTTATATCAAGTAAGTGTAATTATGGAAGTATGTTGTAATTATGTATCAGTAGCCTTAACGTAAGCAATTTAGCTATTTCATGAGCGTCATGCTAATGAAGCTAGTTACGAAATAAACAATCAAAATGTTTATTTAAAGCTGATCCATGAATTAGGCCTAATCATATAGGCTATTTGCATAGGAAATTATTTAATACTGCAAGTAGCCTTGTTTTAAGAATCTCATATCGTGTCTGAACATTCAGTCCTGGAATTTAAAATGTCCACCAATAACCGCAAATTGCACAATCGTATTTTTTTTTACAATGCGAAAAGAACTAGGATTGGACACCTGTTGAAAGAAGAGACATTCTAGATATTGGTTGCGTGGAAACGAGGGGTTACAAGACCAAGAAAATTAAAGATCTTTGCGGCAGCCGCAGGGCTGTCCGGTGTCCGGTGTCGTTACTGGGCAGACCAGCTCTGCACTATTGGCATTCTACCCCACCAGGAGATTTTCCAGTCCTTTCGAATGAAAGGCTTTGTTTATCCGCACAATAACTACGTGCCGAGTGGTATGCAACCTGCATAAATGGATTAGGAGATTGTTACAATAGGTTTGACACTTTATGCCGCCCTCCATAGTGGCTGTGTCGGCTTTACTTTGAACCTGCTCCTTGCCTGGTCTACATGCACCACTTTGTAATGATGTCTGTTCTCTTGCAGAGCTTCAGTACCAGCTGATCATGGATCCACCTCACAATAACAGAAAGGGTAACACCACCAGTACATGGTCATCGATGCTGAGAGCCAGTACATGGTCATTGATGGTGAGAGCCATGCTAAATGCATAACCACATATGTGGTCCTGTGTCCTCAGGCACCAGCAGAAGAGCCAATCACCCGAATCACAGAGCAGAACCTGAGCCCCAAGAGGAAGCCTCCCAAGAGCGAGCCCTGTGCGAGAGCCCCCACTCACAGCAAGCTACCCCCAGGTAACCGATTTACAGGGCCCTCACTCACAGCAAGCTACCCCCAGGTAACCGATTTACAGGGCCCTCACTCACAGCAAGCTACCCCCAGGTAACCGATTTACAGGGCCCTCACTCACAGCAAGCTACCCCCAGGTAACCGATTTACAGGGCCCTCACTCACAGCAAGCTACCCCCAGGTAACCGATTTACAGGGCCCTCACTCACAGCAAGCTACCCCCAGGTAACCGATTTACAGGGCCCTCACTCACAGCAAGCTACCCCCAGGTAACCGATTTACAGGGCCCTCACTCACAGCAAGCTATCCCCAGGTAACCGATTTACAGGGCCCTCACTCACAGCAAGCTACCCCCAGGTTACAGATTTACAGGGCCCCCACTTACAGTAAGATGCCCCCAGGTAACAGATTTACAGGGCCCCCACTTACAGTAAGCTACCCCCAGGTAACCGATTTACAGGGCCCTCACTCACAGCAAGATGCCCCCAGGTAACAGATTTACAGGGCCCCCACTTACAGTAAGATGCCCCCAGGTAACAGATTTACAGGGCCCTCACTCACAGCAAGCTACCCCCAGGTAACCGATTTACAGGGCCCTCACTCACAGCAAGCTACCCCCAGGTAACCGATTTACAGGGCCCTCACTCACAGCAAGCTACCCCCAGGTAACCGATTTACAGGGCCCTCACTCACAGCAAGCTACCCCCAGGTAACCGATTTACAGGGCCCTCACTCACAGCAAGCTACCCCCAGGTAACAGATTTACAGGGCCCCCACTTACAGTAAGATGCCCCCAGGTAACAGATTTATAGGGCCCCGATTTACAGTAAGATGCCCCCAGGTAACAGATTTACAGGGCCCCCACGTAACAGATTTACAGGGCCCCGACTTACAGTAAGATGCCCCCAGGTAAAAGATTTACAGGGCCCCGACTTACAGTAAGATGCCCCCAGGTAACAGATTTACAGGGCCCCCACTTACAGTAAGATACCCCCAGGTAACAGATTTACAGGGCCCCCACTTACAATAAGATGCCCCCAGGTAACAGATTTACAGGGCCCACACTCACAGCAAGATGCCCCCAGGTAACAGATTTACAGGGCCCCGACTTACAGTAAGATTCCCCCAGGTAACAGATGTACAGGGTCCCCACTCACAGCAAGATGCCCCCAGGTAACAGATTTACAGGGCCCCCACTTACAGTAAGATACCCCCAGGTAACACATTTACAGGGCCCCCACTTACAGTAAGATACCCCCAGGTAACACATTTACAGGGCCCCCACTTACAGTAAGATGCCCCCAGGTAACAGATTTACAGGGCTCCGACTTACAGTAAGATACCCCCAGGTAACAGATTTACAGGGCTCCCACTTACAATAAGATGCCCCCAGGTAACAGATTTACAGGGCCCCCACTTACAGTAAGATACCCCCAGGTAACAGATTTACAGGGCTCCCACTTACAATAAGATACCCCCGGGTAACAGATTTACAGGGCCCGACTTACAGTAAGATGCCCCCAGGTAACAGATTTACAGGGCCCCCACTTACAGTAAGATACCCCCAGGTAACAGATTTACAGGGCTCCCACTTACAATAAGATGCCCCCGGGTAACAGATTTACAGGGCCCGACTTACAGTAAGATGCCCCCAGGTAACAGATTTACAGGGCCCCCACTTATAGTAAGATACCCCCAGGTAACAGATTTACAGGGCCCCCACTTATAGTAAGATACCCCCAGGTAACAGATTTACAGGGCCCCCACTTACAGTAAGATGCCCCCAGGTAACAGATTTACAGGGCTCCGACTTACAGTAAGATACCCCCAGGTAACAGATTTACAGGGCTCCCACTTACAATAAGATGCCCCCAGGTAACAGATTTACAGGGCCCCGACTTACAGTAAGATGCCCCCAGGTAACAGATTTACAGGGCCCCCACTTACAGTAAGATACCCCCAGGTAACAGATTTACAGGGCTCCCACTTACAATAAGATGCCCCCAGGTAACAGATTTACAGGGCCCTACTTACTGTAAGATGCCCCCAGGTAACAGATTTACAGGGCCCCCACTTACAGTAAGATACCCCCAGGTAACAGATTTACAGGGCCCCCACTTACAGTAAGATGCCCCCAGGTAACAGATTTACAGGGCTCCGACTTACAGTAAGATACCCCCAGGTAACAGATTTACAGGGCTCCCACTTACAATAAGATGCCCCCAGGTAACAGATTTACAGGGCCCGACTTACAGTAAGATGCCCCCAGGTAACAGATTTACAGGGCCCCCACTTATAGTAAGATACCCCCAGGTAACAGATTTACAGGGCCCCGACTTACAGTAAGATGCCCCCAGGTAACACATTTACAGGGTCCCCACTTACAGTAAGATACCCCCAGGTAACAGATTTACAGGGCCCCCACTTACAGTAAGATGCCCCCAGGTAACAGATTTACAGGGCTCCCACTTACAATAAGATGCCCCCAGGTAACAGATTTACAGGGCCCTACTTACTGTAAGATGCCCCCAGGTAACAGATTTACAGGGCCCGACTTACAGTAAGATGCCCCCAGGTAACAGATTTACAGGGCCCCCACTTATAGTAAGATACCCCCAGGTAACAGATTTACAGGGCCCTACTTACTGTAAGATGCCCCCAGGTAACAGATTTACAGGGCCCCGACTTACAGTAAGATGCCCCCAGGTAACAGATTTACAGGGCCCCCACTTACAGTAAGATACCCCCAGGTAACAGATTTACAGGGCCCCCACTTACAGTAAGATACCCCCAGGTAACAGATTTACAGGGCTCCCACTTACAATAAGATACCCCCGGGTAACAGATTTACAGGGCCCGACTTACAGTAAGATGCCCCCAGGTAACAGATTTACAGGGCCCCCACTTACAGTAAGATACCCCCAGGTAACAGATTTACAGGGCCCCCACTTACAGTAAGATGCCCCCAGGTAACAGATTTACAGGGCTCCGATTTACAGTAAGATACCCCCAGGTAACAGATTTACAGGGCTCCCACTTACAATAAGATGCCCCCAGGTAACAGATTTACAGGGCCCGACTTACAGTAAGATGCCCCCAGGTAACAGATTTACAGGGCCCCCACTTATAGTAAGATACCCCCAGGTAACAGATTTACAGGGCCCCGACTTACAGTAAGATGCCCCCAGGTAACACATTTACAGGGTCCCCACTTACAGTAAGATACCCCCAGGTAACAGATTTACAGGGCCCCCACTTACAGTAAGATGCCCCCAGGTAACAGATTTACAGGGCTCCCACTTACAATAAGATGCCCCCAGGTAACAGATTTACAGGGCCCTACTTACTGTAAGATGCCCCCAGGTAACAGATTTACAGGGCCCGACTTACAGTAAGATGCCCCCAGGTAACAGATTTACAGGGCCCCCACTTATAGTAAGATACCCCCAGGTAACAGATTTACAGGGCCCTACTTACTGTAAGATGCCCCCAGGTAACAGATTTACAGGGCCCCGACTTACAGTAAGATGCCCCCAGGTAACAGATTTACAGGGCCCCCACTTACAGTAAGATACCCCCAGGTAACAGATTTACAGGGCCCCCACTTACAGTAAGATACCCCCAGGTAACAGATTTACAGGGCTCCCACTTACAATAAGATACAGATTTACAGGGCTCCCACTTACAATAAGATGCCCCCGGGTAACAGATTTACAGGGCCCGACTTACAGTAAGATGCCCCCAGGTAACAGATTTACAGGGCCCCCACTTATAGTAAGATACCCCCAGGTAACAGATTTACAGGGCCCCCACTTATAGTAAGATACCCCCAGGTAACAGATTTACAGGGCCCCCACTTACAGTAAGATGCCCCCAGGTAACAGATTTACAGGGCTCCGACTTACAGTAAGATACCCCCAGGTAACAGATTTACAGGGCTCCCACTTACAATAAGATGCCCCCAGGTAACAGATTTACAGGGCCCCGACTTACAGTAAGATGCCCCCAGGTAACAGATTTACAGGGCCCCCACTTACAGTAAGATACCCCCAGGTAACAGATTTACAGGGCTCCCACTTACAATAAGATGCCCCCAGGTAACAGATTTACAGGGCCCTACTTACTGTAAGATGCCCCCAGGTAACAGATTTACAGGGCCCCCACTTACAGTAAGATACCCCCAGGTAACAGATTTACAGGGCCCCCACTTACAGTAAGATGCCCCCAGGTAACAGATTTACAGGGCTCCGACTTACAGTAAGATACCCCCAGGTAACAGATTTACAGGGCTCCCACTTACAATAAGATGCCCCCAGGTAACAGATTTACAGGGCCCGACTTACAGTAAGATGCCCCCAGGTAACAGATTTACAGGGCCCCCACTTATAGTAAGATACCCCCAGGTAACAGATTTACAGGGCCCCGACTTACAGTAAGATGCCCCCAGGTAACAGATTTATAGGGCCCCGATTTACAGTAAGATGCCCCCAGGTAACAGATTTACAGGGCCCCCACGTAACAGATTTACAGGGCCCCCACTTACCTGGGGGCATCTTACTGTAAGTCGGGGCCCTGTAAATCTGTTACCTGGGGGCATCTTACTGTAACAGATTTACAGGGCCCCGACTTACAGTAAGATGCCCCCAGGTAACAGATTTACAGGGCCCCCACTTACAGTAAGATGCCCCCAGGTAACAGATTTACAGGGCCCACACTCACAGCAAGATGCCCACAGGTAACAGATTTACAGGGCCCGACTTACAGTAAAATGCCCTCAGGTAACAAATTTACAGGGCCCACACTCACAGCTAGATGCCCCCAGGTAACAGATTTACAGGGCCCCGATTTACAGTAAGATGCCCCCAGGTAAGATTTACAGGGCCCCACTCAGTCAGATGCCCTAAGGCAGCACTACTGAACTCCATGTCCTGTGGGCCACGTCTGCAGGCATTTTCTTCAACCATGCGCCACATCACCTGATTTCACTAATTAGTGTATCTGAACCAGGCAGGCAGAATAATTCGTGAAATCAGGTGGTGTAGTGCGCTGGAGGAGCAAATACATGCAGACACTGTGGCCCACAGGACGTGGAGTTGAGTAGTGCCCTAAGGTAACAGAGCCTCCACTTAAACATGCCCAGATCTACTGTCCTCAGTAACACTGCTCCCTGTCTGCAATCTTGAAGGATCCTGAACCCCAGCTCCAGTTGTCAAGATAACCATTGCTGTGGTTAAGCATGTTCTCTCTCATGGCTAATTGGGAACCTCTGTTTCTGAAGAGCTGGGGCAATCAGTGCAGTCATCTAGGGCCCTGTATAGCAGCTTTTTTTATGTGCCTACTATTGAGTATTCAAGATGTACACAAATTATAGTTGGATACTCAATAGTAGGCAAATATGCCAATTTGGATGAGGCCTAGGACCTAGCTTTAGGACAGAGCTACCTAAAGCTGGAGATCCATCATCCTGCAGGTTTTTATATAAACCCTAATTTGGCACACCTGATTCTACAGCTCAACGAGATCTCTAGCTCTCGAATGAGGTGTGCATGTTAGGGTTCAAGTGAAAACCTACAGGATGGTAGATATTCAGGAACGGGGTTGGGTAGCCGAGTACAGGAAATGTCCAGTCCTAGAGCCAGAGAAAAGAGTGCAGTGGGCTGGGGAAAGGTCTCTGTTGGTATGCTGTGGGAACCTTTCATGCTTGTGGTCTGAAGAGGTGGACGTCAAGGCCCGTGGTCCCAAACCGTATGGTGGACTTAACTTACACCTGCCCAATCTGTCATTTCAGTAGCGGCACAGAGCACAGTGACGCCATCTCAAAGAGCACAGACACCACGGCCCCTTCCGGGCCCGAGCCGGAGCCCCCGAAGGAGGCGACGGGAGGCCTCATCACCTCCCTGCAGCCCCTGCGGATTCACTGCAGTCCCTCGCAGCCCCCCCGCGCCCCCACCCTGCAGGAGTGCGAGGTCATCATTAGACAGCTGTACAACGCCAACAGCCTGCAGTCTCAGGAGGTGAGCCCAGACTCCACAGCCCACCTCAGCACGGGCGGTAACCCCCCCGTCACCTTCCCTCTTCCTCTTCTTCTCCTCTGTCCACGTCCGAGCCCTCTTACGCCCCCGTCCTGAGCTTAGTTCTCGGTTAAACTGCTCCTCCTCGCTCGCCCGTCTTGCACGACCGTCGGACACGCACCCCTCCCTGCGCGAAATGCAACAGCCAACCCCAGACTCTGCTCCGTTTCAGATACTGCGGGTGAAGGCTGCTCTGAAGGACATCATGTTGAGCAAAAAGATTTCCCCCGAGACCTACGTCATGACCAAGGCCTACCTGGCCGACAGCAGCAGGTGGGATTCACTGGCAATGTTTTTAAGTGTAATACGAAAAACTTCACTCACATCGGATGCGGTAGTGAACATCCATACATCAAAGGCCATGCAAAACACTTCTGGGGGGAGAAAAAAAAAAAAGTAATCACTGATATCTATTGTGTGTTGAAAAAACAAGCCAATCAGCAGCAAGGTCGTACAGCTTCTGTGTGATCGTGCAATTCAATTTTTCAAATCGCACGCAAGTCGCAAGGCCTTCCTGCTTATTGGGGTCTTATCAGCACCCCAGCACCCAATAGCCATCAATCATTTTTTTTAAGGAGCCATTGCACATGGCCTCTGACCTTTGGTTATTACCACATGAAGTATGATTAAAGAAAAAAGAAAATTGCTTCCCTTTGGCGGCAGTTATTCTTATTGCTCTTAGAGGAAGCGATTGCAGATATCGCGCGGCCTTAAAGAACACCCCTCCTGACGAGTGTCTCCTTCAGCAGAACTGAAGAAAACGAGAGGCTTCCGAAACTTCAGCTAGAACCCTTACCAAAGAGACTGTAAGTAAGCGAAGTGGGGGTATGTAATTACAACCAAAAGGTAAAGATCAACCAGATGGTCGACTTGAAAGCACTATTTCCCTTCTGTTAAAGCCAAAAGCTCCGAACTGTCATAAGTCAAGATGGCTTCAGAAACTCCTGTAACTAACCAAGGCCTGTCGTTAAGCATAAAACATGAGATGAGAGGAACTCTAGTTTAGTCGAAAGCAGGGATCATCAAATCTCGAGGGCTGAGAACTGTTGATTTTCCACCCTCCCATTACCAGGGAGAATCAGTGCCACTAACTCTTAACTGTACAGTTAATTAGCCAGGAGAAAAGAAAACCAGGGCTGGTTTGGATTTGAGGGCCAGATTTGATGATCTGGTGAACTGGGACAAAGTAAACGATAAGGACAAAAGGCACTGGCCACTGCCATTTGCTTACAAATGCGCAGAGATTACAGTAATAATAAACTGCATTAAAACATTTACGGGGGGTGTGTGGAGCGAGCCTCCAGCAGGTGGCCATTTTGATGAGCGGTCTCCTTTTCTCTTGGGAAGGGAGGGGTCCCGTCTGGGCCTGGCCGAGCGAGAGATCCTGCCGTCCCTGAAGCAGAGCCTGGCCGGGGGCGTGGCGGAGCGACAGAGGAGGCTCCCGGCCCTGCACAGGGGCCGTCCGAGGAGGACGGTGCTCTGAGAGGGACAAACCGCACCGAACGGCACACTCCAGGACGCCAAAGACACGGGACGGAGCCGCTGGCACAAATGCAACGGCATCAACACGATACTCTCTGCTATTCAAAATGTCATTTTCAACTGCCATCTGCTTTTAAAAATATAAACCAAGATGATCCAATTTGTTTTGTATGTGAAACATTATTTTGTGGTCTATTCATCTCCAGTCACAATCATTGTAAATAGTCAGAATGGCAAAACTGTTGAAAGGACAACGATAAATTTTTATCTGAACAGCAAAATATTTATTGTCGGCTACCCAGGAAAATTCGGATTATATATGCACTTAAAAAAGGTTTACATGGCAAAAGTATACAATTAAGGAGAATACATTCTTTTCAGCACAGTTTCCTACAGATGGGTGGGAAGTTGGGGAGGGATATTTAATTGCCAGCCAGAGCGAGGAGTTCATAGCCCAGCACAACAGTGGAGAAGGCAGGCTGCAGTGCAGGGTGTTCCTGTAGGGGGGCGCTACGCTGCAGACAGGCACGCCTGCCTTACGCTCTGGGCCCAGGTGTTGAGCAACGCTGTCACCGAGTGCTTATCAGGAAGCTGCAGGAGCTTTGAGGTCATGTTTCTGTGGACCATCTGCAAGAACGGGTTCGCACCTGCGGGGGGTACAGGAAGGAGAATTAACAAGCAGGTCTGAGTCATGTGATCCTGGAGAGCTGTGTGTGTACCCCATTCCCACTGGAGCTGGAACCAGGCTGGCTCATTATAGCCCTTTCCCACTGTAGAGCTGAACCAGGCTGGCTCATTATAGCCTTTCACACTGTAGAACTGGAACCAGCCTGGCTCATTATAGCCCTTTCCCACTGTAGAGCTGAACCAGCCTGGCTCATTATACCCCTTTCCCACTGAAGAGCTGAACCAGCCTGGCTCATTATAGCCTGTCCCACTGTAGAGCTGGAACCAGCCTGGCTCATTTAAGCCTTTCCCACTGTAGAGCTGGAACCAGCCTGGCTCATTATAGCCCTTTCCCACTGTAGAGCTGAACCAGGCTGGCTCCTTATAGCCTTTCCCACTGTAGAACTGGAACCAGCCTGGCTCATTATACCCCTTTCCCACTGTAGAGCTGAACCAGCCAGGTTCATTATAGCCCTTTCCCACTGTAGAGCTGGAACCAGCCTGGCTCATTATAGCCTTTCCCACTGTAGAGCTGAACCAGCCTGGCTCATTATAGCCCTTTCCCACTGTAGAGCTGAACCAGACTGGCTCATTATAGCCCTTTCCCACTGTAGAGCTGAACCAGCCTGGCTCATTCTAGCCCTTTCCCACTGTAGAGCTGGAACCAGCCTGGCTCATTATAGCCCTATCCCACTGTAGCGCTGAACCAGGCTGGCTAATTATAGCCCTATCCCACTGTAGCGCTGAACCAGGCTGGCTCATTATAGCCCTTTCCCACTGTAGAGCTGGAACCAGCCTGGCTCATTATAGCCCTATCCCACTGTAGCGCTGAACCAGGCTGGCTCATTATAGCCCTTTCCCACTGTAGAGCTGAACCAGCCTGGCTCATTCTAGCCATTTCCCACTGTAGAGCTGGAACCAGCCTGGCTCATTATAGCCCTTTCCCACTGTAGCGCTGAACCAGGCTGGCTCATTATAGCCCTTTCCCACTGTAGAGCTGGAACCAGCCTGGCTCATTATAGCCTTATCCCACTGTAGCGCTGAACCAGGCTGGCTCATTATAGCCCTTTCCCACTGTAGAGCCGAACCAGCCTGGCTCATTATGGAGTGTCCGTACCATACTGCTGGGCGTGGTCCGCCCACTGGGGGCTCTGCTCGGGGTAATCTGCGGGAATACTGAGCTGCAGGGGTGGGACGCTGGGCAGGTTTTTATCATCTGGAAGAATCCAGGAAAAGCCAGCAGTTAAAACAGGCAGTTAAACAGGCTTTTCTACATTTGTGTCAGTAAAAGAGGGCAACCTCCAAAAAATTGCCTCAATGTGCACATTACATTACTGTTATTTAGCTGATGCTTTTACCCAAAGCAAGTTACAGTTGATTTGACTAAGCAGGGGCCAATTCCCCCCTGGAGCAATGTAGGGTTAAGGGCCTTTCTCTAAGTGTGGAATTAGGAAGATATCCAATTCATATTCAAATCTAGAAGAGGGGACTACATTTTATTGAGCATTTAACTAGCCCAGAAAACTCAATTACAATATGAAGCTCTAAAAAATATCTTCTCTCAGCCTCCTCAGTCAGCTGGTTCTGAACCCATCTAAACCAACCAATACTAAGACAAACCAGCCTCAAATCAGCACTGCTTCACAATTGGCAATTAAGAGTCAACAGCAGCACTGATCTTATTGTGGCTACACTGGAGCTTGATTGAACCGCCAACCTTCCAGGTCCCAGTCAAGCACCTTAGCCACTAAGTGTAGGAGGGGATCAGAACTTCTCAGCTGCTTCTTTGGGGGGATATGCACATTCATCCCCTTTCTGAAAACGGACTCCCCAGGGGCGTGTGGCTCTGCTCACCCAGTTTGCAGATGAGGTGCACTGTCCCATTGTTGCTGCAGTGTGAGGGGTCCAGGTTCACCAGGAACTTGGAGTTGAGGCGGGCCACTTCTCCCTGGAGGATGTTGGGGATGGTCTGCCTGTCGTCGTCCTCGTGTTTCCGTTTTCGGGCAGCGATCACAGGCCCCCTGTGTGTGGGGGGTAACGAAATCCGGTCTGAGGCAGACTACAGCATGATGTGAGGCAGGTGGGCTGTGACGTGGGGCAGGATTTGAGACCAGACCACGGGGAACATCTGCATATTGGAGCAGTGAGTGACCAGGGAACCACCTATAAGCTTTCTGTAAACACCGTGATGACTCCGAATGCCAGTTATACACTACTGTATTGCTTATACAGTGTTCTTTTCTCTTCTAACACTAGACATATATTCAAATGGCACTCAAGCATGACTGTTACTGTAAAATCCCAAGATGTCTCAAAATGACTGCTATAGTATTGTTTTGAACCCCTATTAAAACTCCTTGGGATTTAAGTGGAGCCACTTCGTTTTGGGCTTGGGACTGAAAGGGTTCAAAAGAATATCTAGGGGGTCCCACTTACGCGATCGGTGGACCGTGGATGGCGGTCATGGCCGGGGCGAAAGTGCGGTACAGGGAGTGGTTGAACACAGGCGAGCGGATGTTTGCCATGACCGCTTCCAGCAGTGGCTGGCACAGGTACTGCTGTTTGGTGCTGGGCACGGGAGGTGGGGGTGGTGTTGGCTGAAAAAGGGTCACAGGAGAGAGACGCTGAAGAACGACGAACAGTCGTCCCAAGCAGACCGTCTCCGGAAGGAGACAGGGACAACGGGAATGCGATTCCAAGTCGGCGGCAGCAAGCTCACCACGGCCATGTCGTTCTTCAGTTTCTCCAAGGCGATTTCGCACTTCTGCAAGGTCTTCAAGGGACACCTGTCGGCAGAGAGATCGAGAGGCCATGAAACAGCCATCCAGGGTGGTTTGGGAGGAAGAGGCGGAGCATAGAGTCTTCGCTGTCTCTCATACCGTTTGGAAGGGTCTGTCAGGATATCTAATAAACTCTTCATCTTGCTCAAGTCCGTCTTGCGATCTGTTATGAAAACAAACAAGTTTTTGTGGGTAGGAGATGCTCAATCATAATAATTTGTTATTTAGTTGACTCTATCCAAAGCAACAAAGTCCATGAGATAAAGTTGGCAATCCACCCTCCCCAGTCATGCACCCACTACGCTACAGGCTGCCCCCAAATGATCAGTCACCAAATAGACACTAAGCCAGGGAGATGAAGCTGGGCCCCTCCCCACACCCCTCACCTTCATTATTGTCAATCTTGTTGATCATCCTTCGCAGGGGTTCGATGTACTTTGACAGCTGTTTGAGCTTCTCCAGGTACTGCTGCTCTTCTGTCTGAGATGCTCCTGCTGGGCTCATCACCGAGTTGGGGTTTCCTGTCAAACCCAAAAACCGTTAGCCGCATCGTGACCCACACCTGAGCCCTCTCTCGCCCCAGCTGTGCTCTAAAATGCATCCGTATTCTGGGTCCAACAAAGCATAACAGGAAGTGTATGAACTGTACACTGAAATTCAATTTTCACGTGAAATAAGTACAAAGTCCAACTTTACCTCCTAATTTGCCTCAAAGTTCAGTGGTCCCCACTCCTGGTGTGTGCTGGCTTTTGTTGTTGCTCAGCACTTAATTGATCAATTAAAGCAGTTAACTACAGTCAACTCACTTCACCTGGTTTCTTGGGTCTGAATTGGTTGCTGATATTAAGGCAAAAACAAAAGCCAGCACACCCTGCGACTCTCCAGGAGCAGAAGTGACTACCAATATATTCATGGAGGGGGGTAGGGTTTCTGAGAGGGGGTGCTTGGGTTTATTTGGCTGTTTCTACCTGGGGTGTTGAGGGGGCCGGGAGAGGGCACCCCGTAGTTCTGGGGGGTGCGGGCTGTCGCAGGACTTTGGGATGGCTGGGGTGAGGGGCTCGGCTGGAACCCGCCGGGGGAAGGGGTGGGACCGGAGCTGCAACACAAACACCGCCCCCAAAATAAATAGTATCGATGGCAATTACACCCCATACAGCTCACTGCCTTTCCAGTGCACTCCTGGCAGGTTAGCATTGCCCTCTGTTGGGTGGTGATTTCGTACATTCACTGGCTTCAGGAGCAGCTCAAAAGTGCTACATACTGGCATGCTAAATTCTATTTTCATCATGCAAGGCAATTTAACAGTAAAAATCCAAGCATCTGAGTTGTATTTTTTCTTTTTAACCCTTTCAGTCCCAAGTGCCATATAGCACTCAAGCATACCTACCATAAAATCCCAAGAATGCCATAGGGCACTCAACCTCTTCAACCAATCAAAATGACTGCTCTACTATTATTTTGAGCCCCTATTAAAACCCTACTAAATTCTCAAGTTTCTCAACCAAAACCAAAACCCCTTGGAATTTGGGTGGAGCCACTTCATATTGGGCTTTGATGCCAGTTTGATCTTTACTCTTTTCAGAGGACATTGCTATAAAAATGGCTGAATGAAATTATTGTTTATTATGATTATTATTAATTATTGATAAAATGTGCAATAAGCACCAGCAAAGAGGAATGCGTGTACCTTACCTGACTGAGTTGGGCTGGGAGGTGGGGGGTTGGGGCGAGGGCTGTGGCTGGGGAGGAGGGGGCATCTGAGGGGTCTGCACCGGAGAGGGCGATGACATCATCTGATGTTGTGGGACCTGCAGATGGGGGTGGGGGGTGGAGGGTAAGAGCATAATGGGATCACTTGTGTGTGGAGATCAGAACAGGAGGAAGGAAAGGGGGGTATAAAGCACGTTTGAAGCCCTGCCTCTTCAGCTCTCTGGGTACAGCATCACACTCTGTACAGCATCACCTCTCTGTACAGCATCACCTCTCTGTACAGCATCACCTCTCTGGCCCCTAGTCACCTTGGACTCCTCCTCCGAGGACTTCAGACTGAAGCTGAAGCTTGATGCTCTTCTCATAGAGAGCAATACTGCTGAGGCTCCTGGGCAATCCCAGTCACCTCCTGAGGAAGCTGCGGACCTTCCAGTCCAAGCTCTCTATGATGGAGAAGGGGGACTTCAAAGACAAGCAGCAGCTGAAGTATTCTTGGTAGGATACCATGCTAGTAAATACCATGGGAAGCCCTGACTACTGCTTGGTCCACTGCTCTCAGCAAGCCCTAAAGCTCCTGGCAGGTAGAGTGGACTGATGCAGTTTCCTTCAGGCTGGTGTTGAACACTTCACCAAGGCTTTTCACTGGCTTCTTAGAGACCGTTGGAATTAAAGTCCCTGTAATGCTAAAGCAGAATCTATCCATGACTTTGCCCTTCTTCAGCACCAGTGATTTTGATTTTGCCGGCTTGAACTTCATCCTTGCCCATTGAATCAGTGTCTCCAGCCCTTGTAGGATGCACCTGCTTCCTGGGACTGACTCAGTGGTGAGCGTCTTCTGTGCCATTGTTTCTGGCACCTTGTCGGAATCCTTGTCGAACTGTTGCCAGACAGCCACAGACCTGCAAGACAGGCTATTTGACTTGTTCGGAGGAACTAGTTGGGCCACCTGGTGGTTCGGGCTCTATGGGGTGCTTCTGAACCTGGCTACTCCTCCATCTCACCAGGTAAGGTACCTGTACATTGTGACACTCCTGACCTACCAAAATGTCATCCAGGTCAAGTGAATCGTAAGACCTCGGCTCAGGCAGTAAGAGCAGTCGTCTGGCAGTCGGAGGGATGCCGGTTCGATCCCCGCACGGGCTGTGTTGAAGTGTCCCTGAGCAAGACACCCAACCCTCAAATGCTCCTGACGAGCTGGTTGGTGCCTTGCATGGCAGCCAATCGCCGTTGGTGTGCGAGTGTGTGTATGAATGGGTGAATGACAAGCATCAATGATACAGCGCTTTGGATAAAGGTGCTATATAAATGACAACCATTTACCATTTACCATTTCTTGCAGACCTTTCCACATTTGCATTCCATACTCGTAGTTGGTTGTCCATTACAATTAGTCATCAAACAATTGGGGTAATCTCACATCCCCCGCCCCCCACCCCCAGACACCACTGGGAGTATTTCTCTGTTGTAAGTTTCGGGTCTCATTTGCAGTTTAGGTTGGCAACCCGCCCTGATTCCCAGCTTTCCCTCTTTGAACTGTCCGCTGACTCTCCGGCCGTCAACAACCTAGTAGGCACCAACCTATTCCTGGCCATCACTGGTTTTGCCAGCAAAGGGCTTGATGAATGAGACATTTCCTACCATATAAGTTTCTGTACAAAATGATCAGTCAGATTAGGGAGAAGGAAGGATGATTACCTGACCTCATGATTACCCAGGCTGAAGGATGAACAACACTACAATTTTAATGGACAGCCTGACCCAAGTGTGGATACCTGTGGAACTGGACCAGAGTATGAGTGCCTGTGGCATGGCACCCTAGTTGAAGTGCCTGTGGAACTGGACCCTCGTGTAAGTACCTGTGGAACAGGACCTGTGGAACTGGACCCGTGGAACTGGATCCCAGTGTAAGTATCTGTGGAACTGGACCCCAGTGTAAGTACCAGTGGAACTGGACCCCAGTGTAAGTACCAGTGGAACAGGACCTATGGAACTAGACCCTAGTGTAAGTACCTGTGGAACAGGACCTGTGGAACTGGACCTTAGTGTAAGTACCTGTGGCATTTGCTGGCCTCCCATAGGAGCAGAGTTGGGTGGAATGGCAGAGGCTGGGTTGACTCGCGGAAGCCGGGGCATTCCAGATCGGGCCATCATCATCTTTGGCAGGACAGAGGGACAACAGACAACAGTCAGCGAGAATAAAAAAGAAATGCAGCGTGCCAGCAGGCAGCACACAGGCGCACACACACACACACACACAGAATGGGCAGTGGAAACCGCACCGTAGAGCTGCCCCGGGGGCTCCGTTTGTCAGAGAATGTGGAGACAGGAGGTGGACGTCATGACGACCCCACCCATCCCCAGGGCAACAAGAGCATTTGTGTGGGAACGCATTAATTCTCTGTACTCTTCAGGCAGGGCCACGCAGGCCTGGTTCACTCAACCAAAGTACTGAAAATGACAATATTTGGCTCTTCACCTTAACTTGGCTCATTATGCTGTGGAATGTGCTTCACCCCAATTACCAGCAATACATGACAGGTCAACGTCCCTATTTTTATTGAGGTCCTTCATGAAGACCACATAAGGGGAGGAGGTATGTGCATGTGTGTCCGTGCGCGCACGCATGTGTTTGTGTGTGTGTCTGTTCCCTACCAAACTGGAAAAGCGTACTGTTGGAAAACCAAATGAAACACGGTGGTAATGGAAATAGTGATTGTACTGCAGAGAGCAGCTGAAGGCATGCACGGCTCCAGGCTCCTGCGGCGTTCTCACCTGCGCGGGTCCGGCTGCGGTGAGCTGGGCCTGAGCGGCTGCCTGCTGCTGCGCCGCCTGCTGCTGCTGCTGAATGGCCCGAGCCTGCTGCGAACCGGGCCGGCGGGAACACACGCGGGCACACACGCGGGCACACACGCGGGCACACACGCGGGCACAGACACACATGCACATACAGACACGAAAAAATAATTTCCCGTTTTAGCATCCAGGAGAAAAATAGGCTATTCATGACATCGTGATCGTTACAGCAATTGCAACCACCCTAAGACGTTAGTGGGATTTACCTGTATGGCCTTCAGCTGCTGTTGGTGCTGAGGGCCCAGGCTGCTCATGTGCTGGGTGGCCATCTGGCCGGCCAGAGACTGGGGCGTCATGGCCTGCTGCTGGGAGTGTGGGGGCAGCTGCCCGGAGGGGGGCTGGGGTCCCTGCGCCTGCGTCACCATGTGCTGCACCGATTGCTGCGCCTGGGCCTGGTGCTGCGACTGCAGCTGCTGCAGAGCCTGCGCTTGGGCCTGTGCTTGAGCCTGCGCTTGGGCCTGAGCCTGAGCCTGGGCCTGCGCTTGGGCCTGCGCTTGGGCCTGAGCCTGGGCCTGTGCTTGGGCCTGGGCCTGGGCCTGGGCCTGAGCCTGTGCCTGGGCCTGAGCCTGTGTCTGCTGCTGCTGCTGCTGCTGCTGGATCTGCGCCTGCTGCTGCTGCAGCTGCACAAACTGCTGTTGCTGCTGGATCCGCAGCTGCACACGGACACAAATTTTCAGAGTAAGAGTCTTAAAAGGTCGAACAGGTTCACAACCCCCTCGCTCAAATTAAAGGTTGTCGTGGAAGAGGGATTATGGAGACAGATGTACAGTACATAAGGATTAAATTTGCCAAAATTAATAAAAAATATAATTCATAAATAATATAAAATACAATTACATTCCACTATACATTCACATTTTATTTAGCAATAATTCTCCATAACAATTCCACATTTATTTATATCATTATTAATATAATTTAGGCACCATTAGTCCTCCATCAAGGAATGGAGAACATCTTTGACTGTTCCATTGGCATTGAATCATAACATTAATGAAGCCTGATGCATGGGAGAATATGCCTAAAAAGCAAGCACTCTTGCAACAGGTCTCAGCAAAGCACAATTACTAGCCAATGTCATCCACTTGCAACTTGACTGAAGTTCTGACACTTTTCAAATCTGTTATATAGGCTTAATTCATGAAAAACATTCATTGAATTCAGGTAACAGAGCCAGTATGTGTTAAAGGTACAATAGGTCATTTCAAACTCCTAACGGTCAAGAGAGGAACAGACAACCTCAAACCACAACACTGTTTAGACTTCCCACAGTGTTAACGCGTAATATGAAGCGTTATTAAACAGTTCAGTGTTCTCCTGCACTGTTTTGGAAAACTGACAGTGACAAACGCAACAGAGCCGGCCTCTTTTCGTAGTGTTCCAGTAAGAATATGTTTGCTGAACAGGTGACTTTGAGATATTGACTTTGGTGTGCTCCACAACACTATTTATACTTTTCACTTTAACTAACCAACTATATTGTGAGCAAGCAAGTTATTTGGCTGCGTAACTAGCTGATTATATAACTAAGCTATGATGGTCTACCACAAATGATGCAAGTGCAGCTTACAGTTTGAGCGAAATAAAGGTTTACGGATGATTGAACAAGTAAAAGGAAAAGTATACAGAGTTTTAGTGATCGCTTGTCTGAAGTGCAATTTGGGCAGCTAGACGAACAATCACAATAAGCCCCCAGAATGCCATTGGCTGTGGCAGTTGGAACCATTTTTCAACCAATGAGCTTTAACTGCTGTACAGCTGTACAATGTTTTGATGTATTTGGCAGCCCGACAAATGTACACTTTGAAACTTGAATTTAAGAACTATAAACACAGGCAGAGGGTGAGTCAACATGTCAGTGAGCCTTTCAATAATAGGTTTTCAATGGTCTGGTAACAATGTTTTAACACAAAAATCGTACCTATTGTACCTTTAACTTTGAAAACACAAATCTATTTTTTACATTATTCTGCCTTTGTGGGCATCATAGCAAGCACAGATTTGCAAATAAACATCTGATAGTTAGCCAAGGGGCCCCATACCTGCTGTGGATTCTGCTGTTGCTGCTGCTGGTTCTGTGCCTGCTGTTGCTGTTGCTGCTGCTGTAGCTGCTGCTGGAGCTGCAGTAGTTGCTGCTGCTGCTGCTGCTGTTGCTGCGCTTGGATGTGCTGCTGCATGGCAGTCTGCTGTTGCTGCATGGTCGTCTGCTGCAAGGCGGTCTGTTGTTGCTGCTGCAAGGCGTTCTGTTGCTGCTGCAAGGCGTTCTGCTGTTGCTGCGCCTGGTACTGCTGGAACTGCTGCTGGTGTTGCTGCCCAATTGGCTGCATCTGGATGGGCGGTGCTGGAACTGTGGGCAGTGGTTAGAGGACCGCAATTTTAACTCCCAGGTTTGTGGTTCAATTCCCAGGTAGGCACTGTTGTTGCTTCAAGTACTGTAGGACATTTTGCATAATTGTGCCTCTCTGCAGACCCCCAAAAGGAAACAGACTGTGTTTACAATGTTGACACAGGGTCAGCAAGGTTTGTTGAAGACAGTGCTCATCAATACAAGACTATTGCACACATCATTGCGCTGCCTTTGCACAATTCACCACCTCAGTGGAATACTCCCAGAACCGTTTTAAGTTGAAATTGTACTGGATAGATGGGTTTTCTTTAGATAGCTAATGCTGTGAGAAATAGTTTGCAGTCACTGGTGGCGTAGTACACTGGTTGCTGAATAAAGATCTTGATATACCAATTTCAAATAAACCGCAGATAATGCAAGTTACCTGTGAGTCAGCATCCAGCTGTGCTACAAAGGTGAACCAGGTTTGTTTGTTAGACATACAGAGGTAACATCAGCAGGACCATTGTTGTTACCGCCATCTTGTGACTTAGCTTTAATTGATGATTTGTTGTTTTCCTGCAAATCCTGGGTATATAGAGGGAAACACGGAATGGTTTGAGGAGATTC
The DNA here is from genome assembly GCF_963514075.1 of Conger conger. Classification (NCBI taxonomy): domain Eukaryota; kingdom Metazoa; phylum Chordata; class Actinopteri; order Anguilliformes; family Congridae; genus Conger; species Conger conger. The sequence goes on from NC_083771.1 coordinate 13,535,795, forward strand.
GCTAATACAACCTCCTGTGGGCCATTTGCGTATAGCCATTTATATTACACATTTCCACACTGGCATTCTATTTGTGCATTGCAGATCACTTAATAAATTGTATTCATTTTAACCTGCATCCTCTTGACTCGCACTACTGCACACTTAGCAGTTCGGAGTCCTAACAGACATAGACATAGGATACCTGCACCCACTAGTCACTCGCCTATACACTAATGCCGTCAGAGGAGACATAATTGTATCATTGTAGGCTATACAGGCCAGAGGCACGTCCGCGTCTACACAGATAGATAGTGATCTTAGAGAGCCACACTTTTGGCAGACATTTGCAGTTCCTTTTGTTGAACTGTTAGAACAGAGGAGCAGTTAAACATATATTTTTGAATCAGATATACGAGAGGACATTTAATTAACCCTGTTCCAGGAGCGCCTGGTAAGACTACAGGCGTTTCCTTCGCCTCTCAGATACTTCCGCTTTTGTTGTATGTGGGGGGTTCCTACAGTTGGTGACCCCGACGCGATAGGTCTGACATGGATGAAAACCTGTGTCAGCTGTGGGGACTACAATATCAAGCTGTCCAGGTAAATGCATGTGAAGCTGCCCTGGATAAAGACCATATTTTCTGGAGATGGCGTTGACATTAGAACCTAATTTTGGTGAAAATGTAGTCAATTTCAACAAACTTTTGAGAGACAGTGTACTTCAAAGAAATGAAGCCAGCATCCTTTTCTTGTCGACTGCTATAGAAGCGGGAAAATGGCCCCGCTCAGAGAGGAAGGCGCGTAAACTCACTGGACTGGGGGTTGGAAGGGACACCCTGCATGCCATGCTGGGCCATCTGCATCTGCCCCAGGCCCCCCATGTTCCCCATCTGGGCACCCGGAGGGCGGGGACCGATGACCATCCCTCCAGGGCCGCCAGTGCCCACTCCAGTCAGGTTCTGCAGGGCGTTCATGGGATCTGGTCCAGGACACAGCAAGAGGACGTATCACCACAGGGAAAGCAGCAACATGTCTACAATGGTAATATCAATAATCGCTCACTCAAACCGGCCCTGTCCTGTCCTCGCCTCAATGCATTGCTAATTTCCCAATCTCACCTGCCCAACACAAAACTCACAAGCTCACCCAACGCAACACAAAACTCACAAATTCAGCCAATGCAACACAAAACTCACCAAACACAACACAAAACACACCAAACACAAAACTCACAACCTCTCCCAACTATCCTTTGCTGCCAAAAACCCTGAGATGTGCAATTTTAACTGTAAAGAAACCAAATTCAATACAAGGCCAGAACAAGCTCACCTGGGCCTCCTTGTGCCTTCTTGTCTGAAAACCATGGAAAATAAATAAATTAATAAAAAATTAATAAAAAATAAAAAAGAGAGAACAACACAGATTAACTGTAATAAACAGGATAGAAAAGACTGTTTACAAACTTTACATTCTTTGTACAAAGATTAGCCCTGTGTGATTGATATCCACAACAAATGCACAAAATGAAGTTCTTACACTTGCTACACTCTTAGGGGAGAACCCTGTAGTGTGTATACAAACGTGAACACTTACGAATGTCTCTGAAGTGTATGATCAGCCTTGCTACCAGGGACAGATATTCATCCTGTATTTTTCACAACAAACATAAATTGATGTGAGATGCACAGTTTAACACATCACACTCTCTTTAAACCATGGTGCACCTCATTCACTAATGATTTTTTAAAAAGAAAGCAAGGTTACTCACTCTGGACTTGGCCTTGACAAAGACATGATTTTCCATGTCGTTGCTGGACTTGGCATGCGGAGTGCCTGCCTTCCGCATTGCCTCCTCACTGCATAGGGTAAAATCATACAGGTTTCCACTGGAGCTTTCTTTCTCAAAGTGTGCTCACAGTCTGCTACTTTTAGTTCACTTCTCCACCCATTAAACAGAATTTTCCACACAGCCAATTAGCAAAATTAGTTTTGGACCTTAGCCAACTACCTAGCTATGCAAGAGGAAAATGTGTTCAGCTACCTACCCTGAGAGCAAACAAGGACAGAGCATATTACTGGCCTAGTTCACAGGCAGACCTGTTGTACAGATCATTTAGCTCAACATTTTATAATGCTTATAAGAAGTAGCTTCCTCCTCTACCTGCCTTTTCATTTTATTTTACAGAACTCAAATGTCATATAACATCAGCAGTGCGCAACCTGTAAATATTGTTTTGTCCCCTTGCTTGTTCGGTTAATATTTAGGCATACTGTATGAAATTATTGATAATCAAGTTAACAATACTGGAATAAGTTGGGAAACCTTTTTCAACATAGTGCTCATTTCTTTGCATTCAGGTAGGGTAATGGTTTGCCCTCAATACATTACAGCCTTTATGAATGACAGCAAAACACATGAACCGGTCATTCTTTCATACCCCTCAACAATTACTGGAGTGAAGTCAGTCATTTTGTCACAAAATCAAGGCACCTTCACAACAGCCAACATTTGAAAGTGGAACAATGTGAGATGGGTCATAAACTCTTTTTAAAAAATCTGTGTGTAGCAGAACTGAATCGTGACAGCCTCCCCAGTTTCTTCCTTTTGCCATTGTCTCAATTCTCTGCGACTCGCCATTGGAGCTCGGCCCCCACATTACTGCTTGCAGCTAAATTTGTCAATCACATTTTCATTAACATCAGTTATACATTTCAGTCGTGTTCAAGTGTCACAAAAACGTATTTTATCCCTTCCTCCCCTCTATTATTGCATATTTGCCACTATGTTTTCAGGTCATTAGACAAAGGTAACCTGAGAAAACGTTTCGCGTCATTTAATTTATTTAATGAAAAAGGTTATCAGACACCCATGTGAAAAAATTATTTCCCCCTTGAACTGGTTGCAATTGAAGTCAAGTGTTGGTGTCAAATGGCATGTAACCATCGAACAATAATTTCCGCTTCAGTTTCAGACTTGCATCATTGTTTGTGTAGAAATATCTCATTTACAAGTCAGTTATGTTACGGTAGCATTCATTGTTCGCTTCTTTCATAGAGAAAGCACTCAAACTGTTATACGGTTCTCGTTGCTTTATTTAGCTATAATAACGTTAGCTAATGTATTTTGTTCAGTTAGCCTAACGTTACTTACAAAACCGCTGCCGCTAGCCTATAAAGTTCGACATATGTTGGTTATTGGTTGTGGTTTAAGCGTTTAAAAAACATTTCGGTATTTACTCTGGTTTCAAGGGAAAAGACAGAGATAGCCTATAGCTAGGTAAAGTTACTTTGAATTAATGCACAGATTCGTGGTTGGCACAGATAGCCTATTTTACTTAGCTAACATTCAAATAACTTGACGTTTGTTTAAAATGTAAATACTACTCACTAGACAGTGTGGTTTAGCTAGCTAACCTCGCCTAGGTCAATGTACGTAGCTTACACAGGGTTGACTAGCTACCTAAATTAGCTAACGTTGGCTAGTCAATAAACGTGCGTTAGCTTGTTAGCTAGGTAGGCAAAGTAAATGCACCAGTTGTGACGACTTCCTTTCTAATACCCAATACCAACAATTAGAATCTAGGGTTAAAGTGTAATAAAAGCACTAGGAAAAATGTCACATTAGAAAGTTTGAAGTGTGGCGACGTCTTATGAATGGAGTGGTTATTGGTGGCTAACGAATTAGCTAGCGTTAGCCGGCATCATATTTGCCTCTAACCTCGGAAGCTATCGACCTACCTAGTGCTAGCTAGCTAGCTGTCCATTGGTTAGTTATGTATTTTGCAGAACAAACACACAGTAAAGCTACCTTCCGAATTTGGCTACTGTCAACTATCAGTCGTCTCGAGATAGCTAACCCTTATCTTATAGCAAGTAAACCTGTATTAATGGTCAACTCGCTGCCGAACTAGCAAGGAAATACAGGAACACACGCGTTGCCTGCTGTGACGGACGGTGTGAAGCACGGCTCCACAGTTGCTCTGCCATAGGTGCATGTTTTCAGGAAGAGAGAAAACGTAGCTAATGTTCGATCAGCTATTTTAGCCAGGTAGTAATCCATTAAATGAGCCTGCTAGGCTGCATCTTTTCCCCCACTGAAAAAAACTAACCTAACAACGACACCAATGGTGCATGTGCGGCCTATAAAGAACCTGGCTTTGCAAAATAAGACACCACAGTAACCATATCGTGTTCTTAATATCTAGACACGTGCACTTAAAATAGGGGGGGGGGAATAAGAATTAAGGAATTTCAGAACTTACATCTGCGCAACTACTTTCTGTCGGAATGCAGGACTCCTCCATTCGCTGTCCGGACCTGCTACTTCCATTGTCAGCGTAGTAGTAACGTTAGCTCTAGCTACAGCTAACAGTGAATGAGTGGGTTCTGCGGGCTTGACGTATGACAACAAAAATGCACGTCCGGTGTATTTTTTTTTTTTTTTTTTCAAAGTAAGAGATCACGACTCTACGGAATTACAGTATGTCCAGTGTCTTTAAATCTACAATGTCATAATGCCAAACATACAGAATGTGTGTATCATTCTTAGGAGAATTTGAACTAAAACAAAGGGTTGAATTAAGCTGAGAAATTGATATGGCCTCGTAACTGAACCCCCCCCCCCCCAAAAAAAAAAGAAAAGAAAAAGGGAACTACATCTAGTGTAACTGGTTATAGAAGAGCACATTGAACTGTGAATTATTGTTATTGTTGTTCGGCTTTTTTTCCATTGTGATTGTGAATTTCAGTGATGTAAAAGCACATGCTAAAACCTCTCCCCATCTGGATCTCTCCATTTCCCTCGGGGATACCACACTCACGCCGTCACCCAGTGCAAGGAACCTCGGCGTGGTGATGGACAGCAGACTGTCCCTCTCCGAGAACATTGTGGCGGTGACCCGGTCATGCAGGTTCTTCCTATACAACATATGGAGAATCCGCCCCTTTCTCACCCCCTACTCGACCCAGCTCCTGTCCCGCCTGGACTACTGCAATTCCCTCTTGGCTGGCCTCCCAGTGTCTGCCATCAGACCCCTCCAACTCATCCAGAATGCAGCAGCTCGTCTGGTCTTCAACCTTCCCAAATACTCACACGTCACCCCCCTGCTTACTTCCCTCCACTGGCTGCCTGTCATGGCTCGGATCAAATTCAAAACATTGGTGCTAGCCTTCCAAGCAGTTAAAGGGTCTTCCCCAGCTTATCTACAAAAAATCATCAGACCCTACACACCTGCCAGACCTCTTCGTTCAGCCTCCACAGGCCGCTTGGCACCTCCCCCTCTCCGAACCTCCACATCACGCTCACGACTACTGTCTGTTCTGGCTCCACGGTGGTGGAACGAACTCCCCGTTGAGGTCAGAACTGTAGAATCTCTCCCCACCTTCAAGCGCAAGCTGAAGACACACCTCTTCAAGCAGCACCTCTCCCCATCCCTCCCTACCTCCCTGTGAACCTTAATTGTTGTCTCTGTGACTTGCTTTGTGTATCGGTATTTATAGTTGGCTAGGTAAGCAGTGTTTGGATAGTTAACTTTGGTCACTTTTGCTGTTTGTTTGTTTTTTTGTTCTCACAGGTTGTACAGGTAGCAGTTGAAATTGTACTTCCCTCTAGGGTCTTTCAGCGAACTTATCCCTGGTTATGGGTATGCACTTTGTTGTACGTCGCTCTGGATAAGAGCGTCTGCCAAATGGCAAAAATGTAATGTAATGTAATGGTGGATATTGTGTTGTTCCGATGTTGCTAAACAGTTTTTGCTTCATCTGCTTCGTAAAAATAATATTTGGCTGCGTTTGCCTTGAATGAATAATTATCGACAATAATTATTTATGAATATAATTGCATTATAATTTGCATTACAAGTATTTATGACCACCATATTCTCCTCCATAGGCTAGAAAAGTCAGTTCACCCAGCAAGCCATTATCTCCCTGATAGATCTGTTTGTTAGGTTAAACGATAAGGATAGACTTTGGAGTACCATGAGGATCTCTGCTGGTTAATTTTCTCTATTTTCACTGCTTACCCATGCTTACCCTTGGGGACATTATAAGCAGGCATGGTGTGAACTGGCATGGCTATGCAGGTGACAAACACAGTTGTATATTAGTTAAAAGTGAAGTGAAGTTGCCAGACAAGCCAAAAGTAGAGGACTGTCTTAAAGATGCCAGGATGGCCCAACATTTCCCTCAATTAATTCAGATACGATATTAGTAGTAGGTCCCAAATGTCTGAGAGATAAATTCTTTCCATTTTTGCTTGTTACATTTAGATGGCTTCTCTGGCTCTGCCAATGCAGCTGTTAAAAATCTTGGTATGATTATTGATTCAGATCTGTCCTCTCAGGCCCAAATTAATATATCACAAGAGTGGCCTTCTTCCACCAGAGGAATGTATCTAAATGAATGAAAATGTTCCTGTAGGATGCTTCAAAAATGTTTAATGTCTTTGTTACCTCCCGGCCGGACTACTGTAATGCTTTTAATATTGATACGATTTTGCTTTTAACATAAAAAGCTCTCAATGGTTTGACTCCAGAATATGTTATTGGTTTACTCCTTACTTTACTCTCCTCCAAGATTGCTTTGCTCACAAGGTGCTGCTATATTAAAATTTCAAGTGTGACTGAAATGACAATGGCACAGAGCCTTCTTTTACAGAGCTCCTGCCTAATGGAGCAATGTCCCTATGCATGTTCAGGTTTAGACCCTCTGTCTCATGTAGCCTCATAACTAGTGGTTCACACACTGTAAGGTTTTGATTGCTATGAAAGGAAGTCGTGGTAGAGGAGAGATTGAAGGTAAGAGGAAGAGTGAGAAAATGTTCCCGCACGTGGGCCCGTGTTATGTTATGCAGGAACCACAGCCTTGTGTTGGAGGGTGGAGGTCAGCAGGATGAGTCATTTGTCTTTTTTTATTAAAGCTTGTTGTTTCAGCATGCATGTATTTCCCTAATACTGTCAGATTGGGTTTCAGGGGGGGCTATTTTAGGACTCTGATCTTCTTTCCTTTGTGAAAATATATGATGATGCACAGGGGTGCCATGGGGGTGTGGTGTGGTGGGGTTGGGGGTTAGTTCGGAGGATTGTTGCAAGGGACAAGGGTGGTGGCACCCCTGATGAATGATAACTCTCTACATAGATCCTAGACGGAGTAATAAGATTGAATAACTGTTTGTTCTGCCCACTAGAGGGTGTTGTCTTCCCAATTGAGCTGTTGCAATGTAATAACCAGTGAAGCACTTTTTATATCGCAGCCTTTATAGTAATAACTAATGATTATTACAAAATTCCCACTAAGCAGCAACAGTATTTGGAAAGAGACACATTTTTGGCTCTGTACTTAAGCTCATTGGATTTAAAATGAAAGAAAGAATATGAAGTTAAAGGGCAGATTGTTTGCTTTAGTTTTAGTCTATTCTTATTCATATTAAATTGTATGTGTATGAATTACTGCCCTTTTTAGACCTAGTCCCTTCATTTTAGAGTACCAAATGTATAGTGATATGAAAACTATGTCTCCTTCCTGATTTCCTCTATTATTCCATATTTATCACACCAAATGGCTTCAGATAAAATGTAGTATTAGGAAACTAAGTAAAGACAAAACATTTAGAATTTTTTTTTTATGTTTAAAAAATCAAATAAATCCATTGGCATTCCATGAAAAGCTGACTCGCTCACAGCTCACTCTTGATGCGACTGAGAAAGTCTTACTGACACAACTCCCCAACCGCCAATTTAGTTAATGTCTCATCACCTCTGCGATGTCTAATGTTGGTCGTTCTGACCTATTTCAATATAGCACTGTAGACCTGGTATTTGGCCTGCCAGTCCCCAAAAACAAATCCATGTCAGAATCATGTACATCGTTTTTTTTAGGAAACACCCTGTTCTACGGATGCACTGCTGGAAATTAATGAGTCATATATTTGCTGAAAAAATATTCTGGCCATCAAAAAGCTGAAGTAATAATAGAACTTTTCTTTTCCAGCTGACTGTCTCTATCTGATTTGCTACGCCAATGAGCTGGCGTGAGTGTGTAGGAATTGGCAGACGCTGGTCATTTAGAACCAGCGGGTGCAAATCCATTTACGTTTGCACAAAACAGCGACTGCAAGCAAGCAGACATCCGGCTGTTCCATCCGGTCTGGTAACGCTAAGCTCTCTTGTACCACAGCGGAATGGGGGGAGGCAAGGTCACCCCGACCCCCAATTATTTCATTAGGACATCCGTGCATCGCTGATAGGAAGGTCCCCCCCCAAATTTAGGCTGCCCCCTCCCCAAAATATATTTTGTTTAAAGTTAAAGAAAACAAACGGTAGACTATTATTGTATTCAACGTAGCCTATGTGGCCTAATAACACGCATAATATCAAAACCAAGTTTTAAAAATAATTAAATTAAAATAAGTGCGCCATCGTATGACTGGAAGTTTTTCAGCACTTCCTGTTACGAAAAGAGGCATTTCTTTGCAATAGGAAAGTATTACATATGCCGAATAGTAGCCTATACTGCTTACATATGGAACGCTATTTTCACACTTGATTCACAGCATTTTAGGCTACCTGAATGAACATCCTTTGGGCGATCGTTCCTGCGGAGGATTTTGTTTGGCGCATTCAAACACTCAAATTCATAAGTGGCCTATTCAGTGCGTTTCTCTCGGGGCGTCATTGACGTGCAATGAGACTGGGAGCGCGCGGACCCGCCCTCGCTCCGCCATTTCTCAGATTGTGACTGTGGGTCAGGGGAGAGCAGCCGAATATCAACACGGCTTAAACGGCAATAAGAGATAATCGGGTTTGGTGGGTCTGAAGTCTAACACGCTCACAAACCTACAACGTTGTTAAAAATACTCGGTGCTTTAAGATCTACTCAAAAGAGGACGACGATTTATTGTTGAATTCATTTTTTTGTGTGTGGAGACGTGTTGAAGGCCGCCATTTTTGTTAGTGCTACTAAAGTCTTTCGGGAGTCAAGAAAGGGTTGAAAATACGTTTGGTCAGCCTCAACTTTAACTGTTACAATCGGAGAAATTCCAGGAAGTGCTACACCGCGTGCGACCGCTGATGTTACATTGTATATGGAAATCGGCTCATTGAAGTCTTGGACTGACAGTGTCTGGAGATATGTTTCATGAGCCTGCAAGCGACACGGCTACTTTTTTTCGGAAGAGGGAACTAAAAGGGGAACCTGCATTAGCAATTGTGTGCATCGCAGATGTTTCTTTCTAATTAACTGTAGCTAGTTTCGAAAGCAACGTTTTGTATTTGTACAGAGGCCTAAAGCCGCATAATGCTTGAAAGTTGGCTGAAGCTAGCTGGAGCTTGCCCGTGAGACGTCAGGTTACAGCGAATGCTAACATTACAGCGACTTGACGCCTGGGTTATAAATCATTTTGAAGGGTTCGGGGGTTGAGCGCTCACCCGGCCCTATTGGTTAGAGTAGCTCGATATTTAACGTAAATTAAGAACCTAACTTAACGCCTATCTACCTGTTCCATCCTCTGGTTGCTAGCCTAATTTATTTTTGTAGCCTAAGTATAAGCCTGTCTCTGACTATTTTGTTGTTCAGCGTAGCAGCTTTCGTTATCCTAATTTATTCAGCTTCACTATGTCTTCAGCGCGGTTTGATTCTTCGGACCGGTCCTGTTGGTATTTCGGGCCGGTTTCGCGACAAGAGGCACAGAACAGATTGCAGGGGCAAAGGCACGGGATGTTTCTGGTCCGAGATTCCTCGACCTGTCCTGGCGACTATGTTCTGTCCGTGTCCGAAAATTCAAAAGTGTCCCATTATATCATCAACTCCCTGCCCAGCAAGAAGTTTAAAATAGGCGATCAAGAGTTCGAACATCTTCCAGCACTTTTGGAATTCTACAAGATTCACTACTTGGACACGACTACCCTTATTGAGCCAGCCCCCAGGTAAGAAACGACCTCAGTCAGCCTATTCAGCGGAAATTTGCCCATTGAAGCAACTGTAAAGTGGGCTATTTGTGTGTTGGCATCTTTATTTCTTAACTCTGAAAATGTTGTTTTGACCGTAGCCTTATTTCTTAATTCGTTTATGCGCCAATTTGCTTTAGTTCCTGTATTGTAGGCTAATCTCCAACTTCCCCTTTTTCATTCAGAAATTTAAGTGCATTGCTAGACTTTGCATGCGACCCCTTTCTGAAATTAAAAGTAAGGCTTGGCTTTTGTTTTAAAAGCTGTTGTGCTGATCACAGAATTTAAAACAAAATAATTTTATCCGGGAACGCACGGCTGACATAAAGCCCAATTAATCGTTGGATGACTTTACTCTCCCTAAAGCTGGTGAAATTAAATGAACCTATACCACTTGTGTTTTTGAATATCGAAATGTACTACACGGAAGCCTGTTACCGATAATTAAATCTCTAGTCTGCGTTTCTCGTTCCTGACGAAGAACCAACGGGTCTTTATTGTTATTGTATAGGGTTTTTTTTTGCTGCTGATGGAATACGCAAAAACTATCTTACTCCACTTTCTGCAATAGTGCTTAGCGTAGGAATAACACAAATACAGAATCGCTCAACCGATGAAGTATTCTAGCATAAGAAATTGCAGACTCAGTAACTGACTGACATTGCTTAATGGGTTCTGCCATGTTAATGGCACTCTTTCTCTTCATGGGAACGTGGCGAATAGCTGTGGTCCTAAAGCTCCTCCAGTCTCCCGCCCCGCTAACGTTCCCTCCTGCCTTCCTAGGTACCCCAACCCCAACCAGGGCAGCACCCCTGCCCAGGTCCTGGGCCCCATGGACGACAACCTGGAGTACGTGCGGACTCTGTACGATTTCACGGGCAGCGACACCGAGGACCTGCCCTTCAAGAAGGGCGAGATCCTCGTCATCGTGGAGAAGCCCGAGGAGCAGTGGTGGAGCGCCAAGAACAAAGATGGCCGCGTGGGCATGATCCCCGTGCCCTATGTGGAGAAGGTGGTCCGGCCCTCGCCCCAGCAGCAGTTCCCCGGCACCCGCAACTCCAACAGCTACGGGATCCCCGAGCCGGCCCACGCCTACGCCCAGCCCCAGACCCCCTCCCCCCTGCCCCCCGGGACACCCGGTGCCATCATCACCCCTCTGCCCTCCACCCAGAATGGCCCGGTCATGGCCAAGGCCATCCAGAGGAGGGTGCCCTGCGCTTACGACAAGACCGCCCTGGCGCTGGAGGTATGGGGGAACGTTATTTAGCTGTTTTTTTTTTAATCCAAAGCAACTTGTAGTTGATTAGACTAAGCAGGGGGCAATCCCCCCTGGAGCAATATGGGGTTAAAGGCATTGCTCAAAGGCCCAACAGCTGTGCAGATCTTATCGTGGCTACAACAGGGCTACACCCCTCACCTGTCTCCTCTGCTTACAGGGGCTCCCTAGTGCCACCTGTCACACTCCAAACAGTCCTCTGTGTAGTTCTGAAGTCTCCAGCCCCAGCTTAAGAGCCACAGGGGTTCAGTCAGGACTAGTTTTGGGGCTCAGTCAGGACTAGTTTTGGGGCTCAGTCAGGGCTAGTTTTGGGGCTCAGTCAGGGCTGGTTTAGGGGCTCAGTCAGGGCTAGTTTTGGGGCTCAGTCAGGGCTGGTTTAGGGGCTCAGTCAGGGCTAGTTTTTGGGCTCAGTCAGGGCTGGTTTAGGGGCTCAGTCAGGGCTGGTTTAGGGGCTCAGTCAGGGGGGTTAGTTTAGGGGTTCAGTCAGGACTAGTTTAGGGGCTCAGTCAGGGCTAGTTTTGGGGCTCAGTCAGGGCTGGTTTAGGGGCTCAGTCAGGGCTGGTTTAGGGGCTCAGTCAGGGCTGGTTTAGGGGTTCAGTCAGGGCTAGTTTTGGGGCTCAGTCAGGGTTAGTTTAGGGGTTCAGTCAGGGCTAGTTTAGGGGCTCAGTCAGGGTTAGTTTAGGGGCTCCGTCAGGGGGGTTAGTTTAGGGGTTCAGTCAGGACTAGTTTTGGGGCTCAGTCAGGGCAGGTTTAGGGGTTCAGTCAGGGTTAGTTTAGGGGCTCCGTCAGGGGGGTTAGTTTAGGGGTTCAGTCAGGACTAGTTTTGGGGCTCAGTCAGGGCAGGTTTAGGGGCTCAGTCGGGGCTGGTTTAGGGGCTCAGTCAGGGTTAGTTTAGGGGCTGTGGCATCTCTTGTGGATAGGTATAGTTATCGCTCAGACTGGTTTTCCGATTGATCCGATTGCTAACACATTCCTCCTCTGGCCTGGTTTCTTTTGTCAGAAGGGGGACAAAAACCAAGCAGACCCTGTGCTTTCTCAGGGTAGGGAACATTGATTAGATGATCCCCCCTGGAGCAATGTGGGGTTAAGGGCCTTGCCAAAGCAGCATAGATCTTACTGTGGTGACACTGGGGCTTGAGCCACCAACCTTCCTGGTCCCAGTCAAGCTCCTTAGCCACTAGGCTATAAGCTGACGTGGGTGATTGTGTTATGGAGCACCAGTGTCATGTACCTTAATCAAGCACAAGCCAAATAAAGCAACAGAACTTTCTGAGCCAGTCCAGGAATATTTCTTTGGCAGGATAATGCAGTGACTGATACAGTCCAGTGGGCTCTGTTCTCATCTGGAACCGGGCTGGGTCATGCCACTTGTGATTCTGTTCCTAACTCAAACCAACTGTTTGCCTGATTTCATATTTTTGTGCACAACTGCATAATTCTCAGAAGTGGTGCATTTGCTTATTGTACAGCATCAACCCTGGGCTCACATTAGAATGGGTGTGTGTGTGTTTTGCATATAGTATAGACCCAGTCAGTCTGGTGTTGATTTTCTGGGAAACTGCAAAGTGGACAGGATTTAGCGCTATGGGAAAAAGCCTAGGAGATCAATGGGGCCTGGGCTAAATACAGTCAGGTCCATAAATATTTGGTTAGTTATTGTTATTTTAGCTGTCTACCACAGGATATTGGAGTTGGAAGCAAATATGTATTTAAATATGTGCTTAAAGTGCAGACATTCTGCTTTAATTTGAGGGTATTTACATCAAAATCAGGTGAACGGTGTAGTGAATTGCAGAACTTTTTATACGTAGTCCCTGCCCCTCCCCAATTTAGGGGCTCAAAAATAATTGGACAAATTAACAATCATAGATGAAATTGTAATTTTTTTATACTATGTTGCATATCCTTTGCATGCTATGACTTCCTGATGTCTGTGACCTATGAACATCATCATAGTCTGGATATCTTATTTTCATGTTGTCCTAGCGATGCTAAAACTCTTTGCATTTGAATGGATCTCTATGGGAAATGGGGCGGTTGGACTAGATTCAGCTATAATTATTCAGATGCAGCATAGAGCACATTTCTTTGCTAAATGGCTTAAATCATCAAGGGTCCAAGGTATCAAGTGAGCCTCAAACCCTCATGCTATCGGCAGATATGCAGTAGATATGGATCGATCACTTCAAGGGCTGTTTCTCCTGAATAATGTTTCCATTGCTGAGACACGGCTGCAGCGTCCTTTTCTTCTACGAGACACACCGCGTGTCTCAGTGGGACTCGCGTATTCAAAATTATGCATCAGGTCGGAGAATACCTCAAAGTTGAAAACTACTGCTATTACTCTGTTGTTATCGCCCGATCATAACAGTTTGTAGATTGCAAGTGCTGATTCAGCTTGCAGATGCAGCGTGCAACTTTGGTGTCTCAAAAAGCCTGCTTCCTGATGTATTGCTTGCCAAAATGTGTTTATTCTTTGGCCACAATGGCAAAACCTTCGTCAAGCGATAGCATTAGTTGGTACTGCCCCATTACATGGTATTGGGATAGGGAAGGGGGGCGTGGCATCATAGAATATTTATCTGGTAGTTCTATAATTGCTATTGTTTTGGTCATTATGGATGCTTTCATAACCAAGTGCAAATTGCTGGTTGGCATGTAGGCCTGGTCAGGTATAGAACACGCCAGTTCCACACCGCTGTTCTCAGATTAAGCTTAGTTTGCCCGATTTACACAGAGCTGGTGAAGTAATGGCTTTGTGGCTGGCTCTCGTATTTCTGTCCAGATGAGCATTTCATAATGTTCCTGTCTGTTCTGTACTGCACGAGTATACATTAGTTTCCTTTTACTCCTTTACACGGTGTAAAATTGCCTTTTCTCCGTCTAGTTAATATAGTGCGACCTGTTTTCAACCATTTGCCTTGCTAAACATAGGCATTGTGGGTAATGGTGTCAGATGAAAGCCGGCAGGTCTGAATATGCTTTTCTGTTTGACCTGCCAGTGGCAGAGGGAAAGGGAACATGACCAAACGGGAGATTTTAAGAGAGCATTTCTCTTGAAGACAAAGCAGGGGAGGCTTTCTAAAGAAGCTAGTGGTAAGTTCAGACGGTTAGAAATCAGGAGTTTCAGATGTTGCCTCACATGCTCTGCTTTGGCTAATGCCTTCTGTCGGCAAATCTTTGTTCATCCGAAGAGGAGCAGAAGAACACATTTCCTATGGATTGGCTTATTATGTGAAACAGGCCAAGAGGCAAAGCATTTGAATGTTTTCCCTCGCCCGGGTGATTTGCTTCTGAAACTCTTGTGATCTTCTCGTGGCTTTCAATCCAGTGCCTAAAAACAAGAACAGCCCTTATTGGAAACAAATTTAAACAAAGCAGTTTGCTGGGAACAAAGTGGTGTAGGCTGCAGCCCTAGTCTTTTTTTATTTATTTATTTTTGCGCTTAATGTTTTTTAATTTAATTAAATTTAATTTTTAAGCGAGTTAGTGGTTTAACTGCACGCGGCGTCTATGGCTGTTTTAAGGACCTCTGACCGCCAGGTCTGTTGCTCTGAATCGACGGTCTGCATTTTATGGTCGTTTGCGTTTCACTCAGCCTGATTCACGGGTGGATAAGTGATACTTTGCGAATGCTTCTTGGGCATCTCAGATACTAAAAGCAGGGAAGAGAAGGCTGATTTATGTGGGTCTTTAAAATGCATGTTATCTGTGTGAGCTGTGCAGGGGGCCATCCTCCTGCCCGATTCTGCTAGAGCCTTCAGTGGCTCCCCCAGGAAAGGCTTAAATCAGCGGACCTGTTGCATAGACTCACTATATGTTTGCTTTGGTTGACTTCCATTGAAGATAGCTAATTCTGCACCTCAGTATGTCACCTGTTTCAATCTCAATGCCATTTTGCATGTCTACTAAAACGGCAACACGCTCGCCAACTACTGAATTTCATAACTGTGTGTACTCTACAGAATAACCGTGTTATGCATACCCCTAAAAAATTTGCATACGAAATTAAGACTTTTTGAGCAAAAATAACCATTTAAGTCCCGGCACAAGGCCTCTCATTCTGTTGGTAATTCAGCGGCATATGTTTTCTAATTTCATTAATGTATAGTCTACTCAGTTTGAATTAGACCTCAAAATTCAAAATTTCGACAATTTATTGTCCATAGCCTTAGGATGGGGAGAGATAATGCTAACCTAGATCAGGCCGATCTGAAGGTGTAAACGAACATGAGACCATAATGTTCAGCAACGTTATCATGTGCAGGCAGTAGTTTGGTGGCATTACATACATATCAACTGACAGGCTAGCTGCAGTCTCTCAGGTGGCAAGCACTCAATTTCTGAAAACGTGTCAGATACAGTAACACAAGGGCAGCCAGAAAGAGACCAGCTAGGTCTGTGTTCAGAAACAGAAAACTTAGTTGATAATCTATATTTTATGCTCAAAAATACAGGAAAACTATATACTTTTATTTTTATACGTTTATTTGCGTATCAATGTTTAGAGTGATACAAGGTATGTGGTCACAAATGGGACCCGTGCATGTTGTAAATAAAGCATGCTTTTGAAAAGTGCAAAATTGCTTCTTAACTTTAATATGAAAAATACACTACATTGCAGTACTCTTACAATTTTTTATTCTTTGAGAGGCATGAATTTTAAGAACTTTGCCCGGTCGTGAGGCCATGTTGCTGTGCATACAGTGGACCGTTATGCACGGCTATAGCAGTTGTCTGAGATCTATGCTTATACACCTCGATTGAGATGGGGGCTGATGTTCGTGTTAGGGCTGATCAATTTGACTTGCTGTCTTTTGAGGCAAATCCAACCATTTCAATTAAAACCATTATTGTTTTGTGATTAATACTCTATATAGCAGAATCTTTTTTTCATGCCGCAGAGCCTGGAGATTAGGCCCGAACGTAGCGTTGCGCAATGGGCGTCAACAGCGTTGTCATGGCGTTGCGACGGGGCTGTTAAGACATTGTTCGCCTCGTAAGATGGGGAAATGTCATGGCAGTTGTGAAAGAGGCGAGCGAAGGACCAAATGGATTTGTAATCTGTATTAACACATAAGGGTTGGTGTTGAGTAGTTTCAGGATATTGCAGGCTGGACCAGTGAAGAGTGACTCACAAGCAGTGAGTATCTCTAGTTTTACTCAAAAATTAGTGAATGAAACCATGGCCTTTTTCCATATTTATAGTGGGAATATGTTTGATAAGAAGGCAAACTTGGCTGAAACCAATCCACAGCCGAACGCATACAAATGTGTGTTTAGGCGTTGCGTTTTCAAACCATTCATTTAATGGGCTGTGGGCTGCTCAGATTCTCCTTCTGTGGTTGGGGTAACCGTGGGAAACGCGGACGCGACAGTTAGCCGCACTACACAGGAGCGACTGTGGTAAGAAGCAGAAATTTGGGCAGATGGACGTCCATCGAGATGAGATATTTTGGGCCAACTGCGCGCAATCGTTGTGCAGACATTTTGTGCTGGTTCAGCCAGGAGGACTATGCAGACTGCGGTGGCTGAAGTCAATGTGGAGTTTCATTGTCTCGTCATTTAATGTCATTTAGTTCATATGAGAACTGGTAGACGTTTGTTTCCGTAGCAAATGTGCTGCCATCTTTGGAAGGAATAATTTGGTGTTAATGTTATGTGAATAAACTTACACCACTTTTCATAGGAATCCTGTAATATTGTAGTGAATCTTAGACCAATATTAAATATGACAAACCTATTTTAGTTTGGTAGGACAGCACAAGCACAACATGGCAACATGGGTCAAGCAGTTGTTACATTACATTACATTATTGGCATTTGGCAGATGCTCTTATCCAGAGCGACGTTCAGTTGATTAGATTAAGCAGGAGACAATCCTCCCCTTCATTTACCTTAACCACTATGCTTCAGGCTGCCCGTTGTGACTGTGCTTTCACCAAGTACGTGTGCTATTGCACTTCAGTCCCCAGCAAGAGCAGAAAAACCGCAGGAAAAATCTGTGGCAGCCAACGGCAGTTAGATTTGAACAATCACCATTGACTCTTCCCAATTCAATAACGTGTTTAATTGAGAACAGTGTGGGGTGAATGGCATAACAGTGTGTGCTGTGATAGCGGATGGGACCCTAATGCCTGAAATCTCAATGGAGCGTCTGAGGGAAGGAGCGGTCTTGGTGAAAGGCCTGTTCTTTTCCGTCCCGCTGAGCGTACCGTGACCGACAGGGCCGCGCTCCCCTGGCAGAGTTAGCTAAAACTAGGGCACGGAGTTTGAGCAACTGAACGAAGCATGTCATGTCCTCGGGGCGGTATGGCAATGACCTGCACACTGTTTACCGAGGCTGGCTCCTGGCGCACACCGTGTTTATTCACTTGGGCAATTAGCAAAAAAATTTATAAAATAAAGGTGTTTGTAGAAAGTATTCCGACCTCTTCACTTCTTGCACAATTTATTGTGTTGTGGATAAACTGGATAAAATAGCCTCTTTTTTTTTTTCAGAAAAAGTGAAAACATGTTTTTAGACCATATACCATGTTTATTAAAAATCAATAGATAAAATGTGTTATCCATCAAAGTGATGATAATTTTATAAGTTTAAATGCATATGAATTGCATTGCTGAGGACGAGCACTAGCTATATACGTCACTTAGAAATCACCGTTGTATGCAACTAATTCTGAAGTTTGGCAATGTTAGTCTGACGAAAGTGGAGGTACGCCCACAATGCAAGGCTAATTCCTGAACATTGAACTCGTTCGGGGAGAATTACTAATTGCGTACCCATTGTTAAATGAACCAAACCCATAGTGTGAGTCAAGATATGAGCGTGAAGCACGCCTTACTGACTGCCATGAGCTTTGCTCACGCAGGTCACGACCTGGGTTGTGAACGAGCGTTGTTTGAAAATGTAAGCAGGGTTGGGAGAGTGGTGTCCTGGAGTGGTACCATATCATTGAGTTTCAGTTGGGTCATGTTACCAGTAATTGATTCTCGCCGAGACGGAATGAACCCACCAGGTTGAAAAGAGGAGGCATGTCTGAGACTTTATTTCTCTCCCCCGCCCACCCTTCTTCATATCGGTTCAGTAAGGCTTTATTGGCATAAGACGTATGATTAATACCTTGACGTAAAATGAATAAATGCATACTTAAAAAGATGGCAAACCCACAGACAAAATACGTGGGGCGACATTAGCTCAGGGGGTAAGACCGGTCACCTGGCAGTCAGGTGGTTGATGGTTCCATTCACCACCCTGGGTATGTCAAAGTGTCCCTGAGCAAGACACCTTACTCTCGACCACTCTCAACCATTCCCAACATGCTGGTCGGTGCTTCGCATGGCAGCCTGGTGTGTGAATGGGTGAATGAGAGGCTTTGGATAAACCACTGTATAAATGCAGTTCCATTTCCCAGACAAGGTGAATGACTAATAATACAGTGACAGTGATATACACAAGAACTACTAACAATACAAATAAAATGAAGATGGTGCCTCACTGGTTCTCTCTCTCTCTCTCTCTCTCTCTCTCAGGTGGGCGATGTTGTGAAGGTGACGAGGATGAACATCAGCGGTCAGTGGGAGGGAGAGGTGAATGGCCGGAGGGGCCTCTTCCCCTTCACCCACGTCAAAATCATCGACCCCCAGAACCCGGACGAGAGCGAATGAGGCCGGCCGCGGCTTCGGTAGCGCCCGCTCGTCACCATCGGCAACGCCTCGCTCGACGCCCGCACCCGCTTCAGCTAGCTCCACCGGCTGAGCCACCGCCCGAGCCTCTCCAACCATCGCACCCGCTCACCGTTGTGCCCGGCCTGCCAAAGCTCAACCTCCACATTCAAACGGGTTGTTAACGGAAGCTCCACATTCAAACTCAACCTCCACATTCAAACGGGTTGTTAACGGAAGCTCCACATTCAAACTCAACCTCCACATTCAAACGGATGTTAACGGAAGCTCCACATTCAAACTCAACCTCCACAGTGAAACGGATTGTTAACGGAAGCTCCACATTCAAACTCAACCTCCACAGTAAAACGGATTGTTAACGGAAGCTCCACAGTAAAACGGATTGTTAACGGAAGCTCTCCACATTCAAACTCAACCTCCACAGTAAAACGGATTGTTAACAGAAGCTCTCAACATTCAAACAGATTGTTGACGCCTTGCTTGACAGGAGTGTTTTTGTTTTGTTTCCTCCCTTTTCTTTTTCGCCCCGTCCCCTTTTTCTGTATCTTTTCCAGCTTACCGTTGCTCATTTGTCCCCATGCCCAGGTGACAAACACCTCGTTATTCTCGTACAATGTCCCATTCTTTAATTCCTTTATCCCCTGTTGGCCTTCATTGAAGATGCTTTAATTGTTGGCGAGCCGAACTTGTGAACCTGGCTGCGTGTCACGGAGCGGAAGGGGTTTTGCGAGATGGGGGGAGAGATTCACGGACTGAGAACGGACTCGGGAAGACTCAACCTGGTCTGCCGGCTGAACCAACCGTTCGCCTTTTCTACCTTAAACATGGGAACGCGGTGACTGGCCCGCGTCTCCACGCGGACGGGAGCGAGTGGACTTTCGAGGACCCATCTGTCTGTTACGAAACGCATCTTCAGCCACGACGGTGGCGAGTAAACGTGTTCTCAGAAGAACGTCGCTACTGCCTCCAGTGCTCTTCTGCCCGCAGCTAGCGGTTTGACCAGGAAGGCTCGAGTGGACTTTGTTTAACTTACACGTTAGGCCTGTTCGTATTCGTTTGAGGAGGTCGTGTGTGATAACGGTCAACGATTGTAGCCTTTTGTGCCATACGAGTCTTTCAAGCTGAAAAGTGTAGCTGCACTCGGGTGTTTGCATGGCTTGGAGCCGCGAGAGGTGCGGTCGAAATTAGTGCGCCGCATGGAGGAGCCGCGCACGACGTCTCCATCGATGCCTTTTTGTACAGAGCGGAACATTTGCACAAGCCATCCTCTCAATCTGCCAGCCCCTTTTTTTTTCTTTCTTTTTTTTCGCCTCCTTCCATTTTTAAGTATTCAGCTGTTCAAGCAGTTTGGAAGGCTAGCGGGTGAAATTGTTTGATTGTGTATTTATACCCGGTATGAAATAAAGGGGTTAAAAACTGCAGAATTTGGGCACGTTTCCCCGTTCTTCCCGCCTTGTGGCTACTGCAGTGTGTAAACCCAGCTGAAACGCTGCAGGGATCCACGCTTAGAAAAGGTGTGCCCATGCTGTTGGCCTTTTTCCGGCGCTTTCTCCTGGCTTAGTTTTCCTCATGCAGTGAGATAACACAACATAAAACTGATCTGTCGCCAGGTGCAATGTTTTTTCCTTTCACCTTTTATAGTCCGTTGTCAGTTGAATCCACCATTTTGCGATATATGGTGGCACGTGTGAATGTCACCGGAGGAGACGTTGAAAAAGGGAATGCGGTGGTCTCCCGACATGACCTCCTGACCTTCGCCGTAGTTCAAGGTCAGAATGCTGGCTTGTGATTTCAGGTTTACCCGTCGCGGTTCATGCTGGTAATTGTAGTTTAGTTTCCCCCACAGTCATGTTGAACAGCCTTTGTGGAATCTCGCCACGCCAGCGGGATTCTGTAACATCCAGACTCCATTCTAACCCCATCCAGTGAAGCAATAGATCCGTCCCCCCCCATACTTGTGGTTTAAAAAATAAAGTCCGCTAATCATTTCTCAGTAAAAAAAAAAAGAAATGGCCCAGAAGCTATCTCCCTTTTTAACGGCATTAACAGTATTACCAGTGCTTATTTTCTTGTTTAGGAAAGCAAATGGAATGTCTATTTGTCTTTAAAAAAAAAACGGAAATTGTGCCTTTTATTTTCCTATACCATTTGAATGTGTTAATACGTCACATGGGTAACACTCCTGTTGGACACCTGTACAGTGCGAGTAAATAAAATTTACGTCCAATTTCTTGTAATTGCTTATGCTTGCTTCTTTTCCAGCCAGGCAACCGACACTGCTAAGTTGTATTTGTTTAATTTGAATTGCCATCATTGCGGAAAGCAGTGACTGCACATTCTGGAGCAGGGAAGAAGTTGTAACGTTACTTTTCCGGCGTGCCACTTTTTGGTTTTTCCCTGGAGAAGCACGCAATTAGCAGCGCTTAATACAGTGCTATAAATGGGATCAACAAACCTGTCAGTTCTGCTAGCCTACATTTAGGGCAGGGTGGGGACCATCAAGATGTATAAAGACGGAAAAGCACCGGCACGAAACTCAGATCCATACAGCTGTACCTATAGATGGCTACCGATGGAGAGCAATAATGAATACAGAAAATTAAACTCAAGGTGATGTTGCACCGTGACAATGCTTCTCCCAATTTTATAATGACCTGTTTGCAGGTGGGATTGCTGTGTTTGCATACATTCGCAAACGGTCAAGCTCATTAGCCTACGGTTTGAATATGGAGCCTCCAATGATATAGTGGGGTTTTTTTAGTTCCCCCTGACACTGTTGCCTAAATGTGTTCAGGTCAAACCAATAGAGCATGACCTTGTTAACAAAGTAGGCTACTGCAGCCCCAGAAAGTGCCAAGTTTGAGCATAAATGTGGGTCATTCTTTGAAAGAGGAATGCAGGGGGATAATCACTAATTTTGCTCAAACTGTAAATTGTGTTCCTTGTATATTCAACAGAGAAGTTACAAAATATTAGCTTCATCATTGGATTTATCCTAGAGATATTGGCACCCAAAAAGTCACTCGCGAGTGGGAATTGCGGTTTGTGTCGAGTCAATTTTATGGGATCAATGTTCTTCTTCAGATCTTATGGTCTCGTGATTGAGCCAATTAAATACTTTTCTTAACTGACATGTATGAGTACCGGCTGCAAGTGTCTCCTAAAGTTTTTCCTCTGCTCAAGTACAGGCTTGACCCATGGTAAGTTATGGAGCTGCCGACAAATTAAAAACAAGGCAACTGGTTGGAACAAAAACACAGTATGCAGACCAGCCCTCAATGACTGGAATTGTGCACCCTGTTCAACATGTTGGCTGCTTTCAAATTATGAACTGAGTTTCAGAATACTGCTCAGACAAAAATGGTTTATAAAGTTAAAATGCTACATTGTGCCACTTGGCAATTCTTGTTCAATATTTGATGGCTTAATACATCAGCACAACTTCTAAACTTCTAAGACTACTAGATATTTTGGTTAAGAACAGCCACAAGGAAAAATAAATCAAATGGATGGTATTTTATTAAAAGATTATACAATGCCAATGTGGGCTCTGGCCAGAAAATTACCAAAAAGTATTTGATATTCAGCAAAGTAGATGGTACGGTAAAAAGTTTCCAATCAAAATGAGACTATGTTCCTAAGACCTCAATTTACAGAAACATGTACAGTACATAACAGTTGCATCAGAAATGTGGCTAAATGATAGTCTGGTATAAAACAATTATCAGCACATTTTGCATTTGTGTATTTAGTTAGCTTTTCCCCCCCACATATATATGATAGAACTTACAACTTAATTTCATAATATAAACATAATATAAAAAATCAGATTTTACAAACTATTTTCAACACAACTTATCTACTGAAGAAACATTTGTATTTTACTGCAAATTGAGGTCTTGTTTGAACCGATCAAACCAAGATATGAAACTAGTATTTGAAGTATGGATACCATACACCATGTGGCGCTGATGTAGGAAGCAATCAAATCATGTTTTATTGTGAAGTAAGTTTCTTTTGAAATAATCAAAACCTACCAAGCCATACCTTTTGAAGTACACAAACTTTCATTTTGATCGGAAACTTTCCACATTACCAACTTCTTGAATATGAATATGCAACACTTTTTGTATAATTTTTGGATGCCAAAAGATATGACGCTCCAAAATACACAAAACCCCAATTTCCAGTTCTGAGTGACTTTTTGGTTGCCACATCTTAATGCTGCAATTACTTAATGTGTGTCGTTCACGGTTGTGAGCTCACTTGCTAGTGGAGTATACCAAACAGGCTGCATAGTACACACTAGCATTGGAGCTGAAATGAAACGAGCTCTGCATGGCAAACGCTACGCACCTGGTGTTCCATCAGAGAGCAAGGAGTTGTGTTTGGTGTGGAGCGGTGGTGTTCAATCTGCACACGAGACGCCAGTTAATAGTCTCGTATTGTGGGAAATGGCTTGCTATGCGCATTATAAAGGAGTTGAAGGTGCTATAAAAACACTTTGAAAGTATCAAAATGCACAGTCCCCAAATAAATCCGTACAATCCGTATGAAGAAAACGTGCATTTAAACTGGCTGTTTCGACTTCCGTGAAGTTATGACATCAAAGCTATACGCTCATTTGCTTCAGCGCGGCCCACCTCATAGCCAGAACAAATCCGAGCTCCGCACAGATAGCGTGCAGTAGCCAGCCAATCATAACAGAGGTTCACTGACAGTGAGCCTTAAAGACACAGCCCCTAAAACAGCCTGTTTTTGGCAAAGCTGTGGTGCTGGAGATGGGAATTGGCACCAACTCACCATTCTGTCAAATTATCCCAAAATGGGAGAAAACAGATTATCTCTGCTCATTCGTTTGTGCTTTTCATTTGACTCAAATTCAAAAAGATATCTGGATCAAACATGTGGAGACAAATCAGCACAGTGCTGTGCCGATATCCCTAAGGGCTACGGTAAGGAATGCCTTTAACAGCTCATTTGGACAGGAAGCTGTACATTTTGTTTGTTCACCCATTTCACCCCAACATGACCACAAATTATGCATCGCCCTGTGGGGTTACTGGCCACTGTCGGCACTGCGGAGATGCAATCCTGGACTAGCCACCTGGGAGCCCCATTAGTGTTACCTCACATTATTGACATTTGGCAGACGCTCTTATCCAGAGTCACGTACAACAAAGTGCATGCCCATAACCAGGGACAAGTGCGTAGAAAGACCCCAGAGAGAAGTACAATTTCAAGTGCTAAGGCTAGAACAAAGAGAAGGACCTGCGCCTATTTGATTAATCTGACAATGGATTATATCTAAAAACCATTTTATACAGCACAACGCGATAGAATGATTTACGCTTAAATACGAACAATAAACGGCTTACATAGCCAAACGAAAGTAGCAAAAATGCCATCGTAGCAAACAGATTTATTATTACACAAGTAATAACTGAAAAAATAATAACGACCAATCAATTAGAAATCCCCGAACATTATTACACTGCACAGGATCCATTTGAACAGAAGAAAAACAACTGCGTGTAGTTTTTTTTTTTTAACTATAATACGGGAAGTCTTAATTTCCAAAACTACTCTAGATACGAAGGTTCCACATGCTTTAATGGACTGTTCAGCATTCAGCACAATATCGCCACCTGGTGATTAAAAGTAGATACAATTTCCAGTTAATTAAGCAGTTGGGCATGTCTACTTTTCCATTGGGGAATTTAAAAGGATTTTTTATGGGGTATAACGGACCTAAGTACTAGGTCCTGAAACATCTCCCGACCTCCCAAAGTACCCTTGACAGCTTTATCAAAATACAACCACCGTGGCTGCACATGCAAACGTGTAAATACTGATGGTGCTATATCATGGGTTTTTATAACTCCAGACATGGGTAAAATGCATATTTAAGTTATGGGTGTTTGGTGTCTTTGGAGAAATTATCACAAACCAGGTGCATAGTAAGACACAATAAATGCACCCACAAGTAAGGCTTGGTGCAGGGGTGTCAGTCCTGGAGGGCCGCAGTGTCTTCTGGTTTTTCCCGTGTTTAGCACGAGAGATACGTTTAGAAGTTTTGCATTGGCTCAAGAGTCCGCTCGCCTTGTTCTCGAGGCCTTAATTGGTTGTTGATTGAAAGGAAACCACAATCAAATGTGCAAATGGGAACCTTCACACCCAGTCACCAAACAGCTCCACCACACATCCGTCCCCTAGTAATTGTGCAGTGGTGTTGGGTGGTGGCGGAAGTCGCCCAAGGTGCCGTCCTGCAGCAGCTGAAGGTTTGAACAGCCAGATGAACTCATAAAACTGAACTCAGAATTCTTAGAGGGTTCACCAGTGCTTGGGAGCCCCCTGGTGGAGAACAACTGGTATGTCCATGACATCACTATGTACTTGGAGGTACTACCAACTCCCAAGAAACATTTTTTGCTTTCGTTCATGTATCCCACAGTCTAGCTGAACCCCTCCCATTACCCATCAGCAGGTCCTGCTGTCGTGCTTGACTGCAAGGAAGGGATCAAAGGGATCAAAGGCTCTTGGAGAGAAGAGTTAAGTAAATAAGTCCAGGCATTTGCTCATCAACATGATTAATATTGCCCTCAGAGAGGGCTGGCGTCCTGTGCTGTGGATAAATCATTGACAAGGCCCCATAGCCCACCATTGTTGAAAAGACATGGTAAATAAGCCAAATGTTTTTGACGATTTTGTTTTATGAAATATGTTCTGGATTCAATGGGCCTCATGCAGGAACATTTTTGTATTATTTTCATAAATGTCTTTCTTTTCACTTCTGTCAGCCAGGAACAGAAAGCTGAGGCTGCAGTGGGCACAGGGTCACCAAATCTGGACAGTTGAAGACTGGAAAAACTTGGTCTGGTCTGATGAATCTCGATTTCTGCTGAGGCATACAGATGGTAGGGTCAGAATTTGAAGCCAACAGCATGGATCCATGGACCCAACTTGTCTTGTGTCAACAGTCCAGGTTGGCAGTGGTGTAATGGTGTGGGGAATGTTTTTTTTTGGCAAACTTTGGGCCCTTTAATACCAATCAGTCATCACTTGAATGCTACAGCCTATTTGAGCATTGTTGCTGACCATGTGCATCCCTTCATGGCCACAATGTACCCATCTTTTAATGGCTCTCAATCTGGTTTCATGAACATGACAATGAGTTCAATGTTGTTCAGTGACCTTCCCAGTCACCGGATCTGAATCCAATAGAACACTTTTGGGATGGGATATTTGCAGCATGAATGTGCAGCTTAGAAATCTGCAGAAATTGCATGATGCAACCATGGCAACATGGAGCAGAACCTCAAAGGAATGTTTTCAACATCTTGTGGAATCGAAACCACAAAGAATTCAGGCTTTTAGAGCAAAGGGAGGCCCTACCCAGTATTAGTATTAGTACTAATAAAGAGCTCAGTGAGTGGATATGGATTTGAAATGAAACAGTGAACATGATGTTAAAGTGCAGACTGTCACCTTTAATTTTAAGGTATATACATCCATATCAGATGATCTGTGTAGTAATTTCATCCCCTTTTTACATAGTCCCCCCATTTTATGGGTCCAAAAGTAATTGGACAGTTGACTTCGCAGCTTTTTATGTTTTGTCAGTTGTATTCAATCGATTCCTTACTGCAGGTATAAGACAGCTCTGGATTTTGGGGTCTGGTATTGGCTTTTGTCAACATGAAGACCAGAATTGTGACAATGAATGCAACAACTCAATGCATAAAATGCATATGTCATGCAGACATAGTCAAGAGATTCAGTTGTTGTTCAGACCAAACATCAGAATGGGGAACTTTGACTGTGGACCACCACAGTATCTCAGTGTCGCAGTATCACTGTCTCTTGAGTATAGTACAAAGAGCAGAAAATATCCAGTGAGCGGAAGTTCTGAGACCAAAAACGGCTTGTTAATGAGAGAGGTCAGAGGAGAATAGGCAATAATCCATTGCTGAAAACAATTATCGAACACCTAAATCACCCCTTTGAAAAAATGATTACCCCCTAAAACTTAATAACTGGTTGCAACCAAACGCTTCCTATAATTTAATATCAATATCAGCCTTTCACATCGCCATGTAGTAATTCTAGTCCATTATTCTTCTATTGCTGAACTGATTTCTTTCAGGAGACAATGGCTCCCAGAGCCTTAGAAATGGCTTGGAGTGGCCTAGTTTACCGGAACTCAACTGAAATGCTGTGACAGTAACTAATAGGTCATGCTTGAAAACCTGCCGATTTGTCTGAAATAAAGCAGTTTTGTGAACAACTGCTTTATTTTTATTTTTTTAACAAGGCACGTGAAATACTGATATAAAATTGTAGGAAGGGTTTGGTTGCAATTATTGTGGCGCTAAAGGTGGTGATAAATTAAAAACAATTTGTGGGCATTGTGTTAAGACATGGTAAATAAAAAGACATGCGATGTAAATATGAACATGGAAGGTGTGATGGAAAGACTATATACCAACTCCCATCCTGGAGGGCCATTCTGCATGCTGGTTTTTCTTCCAACCAATTACTTTCATTTTAGTTTTCTGACAGCTCAATAGATTACACTGGCTCACTGCTGTACTGGATCACAGTGACCAAGATGCAGTATGATTGAGCTAATGAAATAATTAAGAGCAGAAGTTGCCACAAAATCCTGAAATGGTTCGGCCCTTGCTGTGAACCCCTGCTATATACAGTACTGTGTGCAAACCTCAGTAGGATGACATACACACATTGGCCAGAAGGGGGAGTTCAAGTGCTTTGCTACCACAACACCAGAGACAGAATCTACTGCATGTCTGGGTACTGTTATGTATTCCTGCATATTGTTTTTGCCATTTCATCATATATAACACCTGATATATGAAAGCATTAAGTTATGGATGTCACAGTAATTGCGAGTTCATTTTATTCTGCTCCTCTTTGAACCAGCAGGCCTTGTAAGTCTCCTCTAGTGACCTTCGTGACAGAGAGGTATTGGATTTTATGCTATATACTCCCCAGTCAAACTAAATATAATGTCCCTGAAGAGCACTCTGCCAGAATATCAATTCATAGAGCATGTTATAAATAGAATATGCACACACACACACTCATACGCACATACACACTCACACTCATACGCACATACATGCACACACACACAAACACACACACACACACAGATATGCATGACCAAAATAACTTTACATGTGGCGTAACGGGAAACTTTTGCGGCAGGTCTTCATAAAAGACCCTGTTGAAATGGACGCTGGCTCTGAGACTACCCATCGCACCATGTCTCTGCAGCAGCCCTTCACTGTGGTCTGGAGGTGAATCGGAGGGAGGGGGGAAGGAGAGAGAGAGAGAGGGAGGGGGGGGAAGGCGAGATGCAGACAGGCGGACTCTGCACCGTGGGACTACGGCCAGAACAAACTCAGTGACCTAACCTGTGGGCTGCTGAATCACTGCCACCAGGGCGGTGGCAGGGCAGGGCAGGTTTAGGGGCCGCATGCCCAAGCCTCTGTCCTGCCCAACCAGGAATGAATGAGCATCAGAACAGCAGTCACTACCAATAAATTATTACTTAGATTCTCCACAGCTAAATCTATGTGGCACAAGAAATGCGAAGAATTTAGTTAAGATCAATTCCATATGCAGTTTGTGAGCTTTATAAACCATAAGTTCAACGAATATATCAGCTTCATGGTTACACACTTTTAAAAATGTATAATAGCCTCATGTCAAATATATGTAGAGAATGTAGCATATTACAAGCATTATTAATTTCATTATTTGTCTTACTTATTTTGACAGTAAGTCTTGTATTTTCTTCTTTTCTGATTCTGAAAATATTACTGGGAAATAAGCCATGTCTGTGTACGTTGTTGTCCAAAGTTGATTGTCTTGTGGATTGTCTTGTTGATTGTCAGTGAACAGGAAAGACTGAACTAGCAATACAAAATTCTGATGATTTTGGTCAGGTGCCCTTCTTGGTCTGTTGTGCTGTGTAGGCCTTGGCAAGCTACAGGCTAACTTTGGCCTAGCTATTTGGAATATTGTTTGTTTTTGTGACCATCTGTTTACCTTAACCCTCCTATTATGTTAAGAGTTTATGACCGCTTTTATGTTTGGGATCAAATTGACCCCATAAATGCAATATTATTGCAAAAGAAACATTTTGACACTTTGTGTGTCGCCTTCTTATTGTTCCCGAAATTACAAGCCTTTTATCCATAAATAGGAAAGATCTGTGAGAAATGTCTCATTTTCGAGCCTAAGGTACAGTAAGTGAAAGTTTGGCACCTGTATGGGAAAGTGCCACCAGAATCATCTGCAAAGAAATCTGAGATAAAAATAAAAATGGTTGTATATTTTCTGACATTTTATACAATTACAGAGGGTCAAAATAAGGGTTAATGTTGTTGAAGACATTTGCATGAATTAAAAATGTGTTTGTAATTGAAATTGATGCATGAAATACATTTTAAAAGGAAGCCCAGCTGACAGGTAAAAGTGCCAGCCCTGTCAATGCATTCTAGAACCGCCGCTGGCTGGCACCCAGAGCTGCTGTAGAGGGGAGAGGTGGAGGGCAGGGAGGAAGGAAGATGCAGAAACGTTTGTACCGAAAATAGTGATCGTTTTTATTTGTTGTGCTCCCAACACAAGTTTCATGAATCATGATCGGGTTATGAGTGTGATTGTGTGTGTGTGTGTGTGTGGGTGTTTGTGCTTGTGTGTGTGTGCGTATGTGTACTTGAGTGTGCGTGCAGATGTGTGTGTGTGTGTCTGTGTGTATGTGTGAGTGTGTGTGTCTGTGTGTTTGTGTGTGTGTGTGTGTGTGTGTGTCTGTTTGTTTGTCTGTTTGGTGATGGGAAAGACTGGCAGTTTGGTCAAAGAAAAAGATGTATAGAAAATGTATAGTTTGTTTCTACATCACCAGAACATTTACTTTGAAGGAATTACAGAATGCGTATGTGAGTGTGTGCGCGCGTGTGTGTGTTTAGTTTTGTGAGGGTCAGTGTGTTTTGCAGACAATGAGGGAGACGGTGTATGAAGGCAGGCTGGCTGAGGGCAGGTAGGTGCAGTAGAACAGGTGAACTGCGCGGGAGGTAGGGGACAGTCTCTCGTGCTCCAGCAGGGGGCGTAGCGCTTCACTTCTTCACCTTTCCCTGAGCCGCCACGGCCTCCATGGCCTTGCGCACCGTCTCCTCATCCCCCAGGAACTGCATGGGCTTCACCGGCTTCAGGTCCTTGTCCAGCTCGTACACGATGGGGATGCCCGTGGGCAGGTTCAGCTCCATGATGGCCGCATCCGTCATGCCTGGCGGGGAGGGGATCGACCAATCAACCCACCGAACGGCTCAATCCATCCTTCAGCCAGCCAATCGGTTAGTCAATCAGTCAATCAACAGGCCGATTGATTATTCTACCAATTGTCCTACAAGTCAGTCAATCAATCAACTTTACTGCCATGGCAACCAAGTTTCAGTTGGAATCTCAACAAATCTGAATTTACCATAAAATACTGTTTAGTGGGAAAAAAAGGAACAATTTATCAATTGGAAAAAATACAGATAGCAAATTGTATCCCTAATCCCTAAATGTTTGTGTGTTTAAGGGTAGGGGCAAAGTATTGGTAATATAAAGTGAAAAAACTTGGCCTTGTGGTCACACAAGTTTGAGGCATGCAAGAAGGAAGGATATGAAAGTAATATGACACTAATATTTTGACACAAAAATTCCTTTGCATTTCTGACCGAGGCTACGATCACCCACCCACACAGAAAAGGACAGCGTTGTCTACTTTCACATTTCAGAATTAATATCTCAGGAAACATTCTTCATCTATTCATTCTTGCTGTTTGTGCTGCTGGTACAGGTCAATTATATTGATAGATTAAAGGCTAAATGCAGAAATTAAGGCGTTCCCTGGGGTAAAATCCAGCTATGACCAGCTATGGCTTGAAATGGCCGACTACCAGCTGTTTCATAACATGACTTCAGCTGGTCAAGCCATGTTGAGTATGGAGCTGGTCTGAACTGGTCAACCAGCTACCAGCTGTCTCAAAACCTAGCTTGAGCTGTTTTTTTCAGCAGGGTTGCTTCTTGACCTCGGTGTGTGATATCTCCATAACACTGTAGAGCAGGGGTTGTCTAAAGTCTACTGGTAGATCTCTAGAAACCAACCCTGTTCCTAGAGATCTACCATCCTGTAGGTTTTCATTCCAACCCTAAAAAAGCTCACCTCATTCAACAGCTAGAGCATGACTGCCCAACCCTGCTCCTGGAGATCTACCATCCTGTAGGTTTTCACTCCAACCCTAACAAAGCACACCTCATTCAGCAGTTAGAGCAGGACTGCCTGCCCTTTCTCCTGGAAATCTACCATCCTGTAGGTTTTCACTCCAACTCTAACAAAGTACACCTCATTCAAGAGCTAGAGATCTGCATTGAGCTGCTAATTAGTCAGGTGTGCAAAATTAGAGTTGGAGTGAAAACCTACAGGATAGTAGATCTCGAGGACCAGGGTTGGTGACCACTGCTGTAGAGGGTCCTGGATGCTGATTTTTAGAGATGGAGAGTCGCGTTCAATGGGCCCAGCCCTGGATGACCTTTACTTTCTGCTTTCGACACTCCACTCTACTGATACTCATTCCCACACACCCTCCACACACCACCAGAACACTCCTACAGAATGCGGGACCTTTAAAAAAAAAGGTCGTGCCCGCAACTGGAGCCTCCCCCGCCCACTCTGGGTGTATAAATAGAGCCGCACTAATCTGGGAATGTGTCGCTCCGCCGTGCAGCTCTACTGTAACGGCACGACCGCCATGCGATGGGAGGAAGAGAGGATTGAGTCTGCTGCGGTTAGATATGCAATATGAGGGAGGCCTCAAGTCTACTGCAGTTAGATATTCGATATGAGGACATTTCAAGTCCACTGCAGTAGATTTTGGCCTCCCTCATATTGCATGTCTAACTGGAGCAGACTTTAGACCTCCCTCAAGACCTCCCTAAAGTTTCCTGCAGTTAGCTATGTCTTTCTCTCCTTCTTCTGAGCTCAATATCTGGACTGGAAGTTGTGGTGGGTATAAATAAGCCACTGATTGAAAAGTAAACTCTGTGGAACTTGACTTAGCCAAGCCTCCTCCTCCCGACACACACATCCCCCATCTGAACTTTGACCTCTCTTTACTTCAAAAACCGTCAGCCCTAAACATGCTATCTGGGCATTTGGTGTCATGGTCAGATTCATTAAAGCATTCTATATATAAAATGAGCAAAAGTGCGCATGGCCAACAAAACACAACCTCTGACCTTTCCCCCGGCCAGTTCCCTGCTCCCCAAATGAGCCCCCTGTCCCGTAACTGTACTATAATTGAATCCCCAACACTCCTCGGTAAACATGTCCTACCTGTTCTTCAGTGTCCCAAAATTACCATTTGCCTCCTCAACATTTCTGCTGTAAAGTCCACTCAAAAAAAGCTGGTTGAGCTGGGTATGAGCTGGTCAACCAGCCAGTGCTGGTAGCTTTTCTGAACATATTTCAAAACATAGCTTAAACCGGGAAACCTTGTCAAGCTGGGAGCTGGTCTGAACTGGTCAACCGGCTAAACCATGTCAAGCTGTGGACTGGTCTGAACTGGTCAACCAGCTAAACCATGTAATGCTGTGAGCTGGTCTGAACTGGTCAACCAGCTAAAACATGTAATGCTGTGAGCTGGTCTGAACTGGTCAACCAGCTAAACCGTGTCAAGCTTGGAGCTGGTCTGAACTGGTCAACCAGTTACCAGCTGTCTTTCATACTCGTAGATAATCATAGAATCGGTTTAGGCCAAGTGCCTTGTCCCAGGGAACAACAGTACGATTATTATAAATCCAGGATTATTTGCCTGACAAGGATACCCCGATATCCGAACCCACACCCAGCCGGACACCCCGGTATCCAAACCCACACCCACCCGGACACCCCGATATCCAAACCCACACCCACCCGGACACCCCGGTATCCAAACCCACACCCACCCGGACACCCCGGTATCCAAACCCACACCCACCCGGACACCCCGGTATCCAAACCCACACCCACCCGGACACCCCGATATCCAAACCCACACCCACCCGGACACCCCGATATCCAAACCCACACCCACCCAGGCACCCATACCCACTCCCAGTGTTTCCTCTGCACTCCTCTGCCCCCCTCTTTACAGTCTGCTGGTTCCCCACAGCCACCCACACCATTCCGACAGTCCATAATACCCACTTTCTAAGTGCTTGACGATGCCGCGGAGGCTGTTGCCGTGGGCAGCAATGATGACGTTCTTGCCGGCCTTGATCTCGGGGACGACGGTGTCATTCCAGAAAGGCAGTGCACGGGCGATGGTGTCCTTCAGGCTCTCACAGGTGGGCAGCTCTCCGGGCTTCAGGCCCTTATAGCGCCTCGACTGGCGGGAGGAGAGAATTGCAACCTCAGTCACTCAGACAACTTCCTGCCAATCGATAGGACAAAAGTGTCGCCACTAAGTTCCTGCCCAGGTTCCAAGCTTCCTCTTTTTCTGAGCTTCAGAAAACTTAAGCTCATGTCTTTTTCACAACTTTTTAAACTCTTCCTGCAAGCCTCCTAG
Source organism: Conger conger (assembly GCF_963514075.1). Taxonomy (NCBI): domain Eukaryota; kingdom Metazoa; phylum Chordata; class Actinopteri; order Anguilliformes; family Congridae; genus Conger; species Conger conger. Next base: position 13,569,304 of record NC_083771.1, read on the forward strand.
GACAGCACTCACACTTAGAATGGGAGTTAAACTTAGTTCTGAGGGAGCCTTAAGTATGAAGAATGTGTTTAAATGTGAATTGTCTGTCACAGCATGCCTTATGAAATGAAACAGTTGGCTATATCACACTACACACACACTGCTTAGCATTCACATTACTGACATACTTTTTCTTCTTCACTGCAAAACCACCTCAGTAGGTTAGTACATAAACGTTTCAAATTTGCTACGGAGAATCTCCATTCAAAATGTGACTCAGTCTAGGACTAGGCTCAATCGGTGTCTGTGAAACTGGCGGCGACCGCTTGGCCCGGCGCCCTTACCTCGCTGATGATCTTGTGGTAGGCGTGGTCGTGGTCCATGGGGGGCGGGGGGATGTCGAAGGAGCGGCGCCAGATCTTCACCTGCTCCTCGCCGTGCTTGGCGGCCGTCTCGGCCTTGTTGAGGCCGGTCAGGCCGCCGTAGTGCCGCTCGTTCAGGCGCCAGGTGCGCACCACGGGCAGCCACATCTGGTCTGTGCCCTCCATGATGGTCCACAGCGTCTTGATGGCGCGCTTGAGGACGGAGGTGTAGCAGATGTCGAACTTCATGCCGGCATCCTTGATGGCCTGGGCGCCGCGCTTGGCCTCCTCCAGACCCTTCTCGCTCAGGTCGGCGTCGAACCAGCCGCAGAAGCGGTTCTCCTGGTTCCAGGAGCTCTCGCCGTGCCTCACGATTACCAGACGGTGAGCGGTGGTCATGCTGCCGTTTGTTTTTCCCTGGCTTTCCTCGAAATGAAAATGTTGAAGTTCGCCCTTTTCCGTGACACGTGACGCGGCCTCCCTTCTTACACGCACTTCCTGACTGCCAGTGAGCACCGAGCGCTGGAGGCAGGCTGGCTTTATACCGCCCGGCCACGTGCCCCGCCCGCCTTTCTGACCGCGGGGGCTCCCCTCCGATCCCGGCATTCCAGCTGCTGACGGACAGCGTCGGTCGGCCAATGGCAGGCGGCCTCCTCCGGGTGCTTGAGCCTGATCCTGGCATTGGAAGGGCAGAGGTCACGGGCTTGTCCAAAATAGCAACATGACTTTTAAACTGAGAGCCATGGAGTAGGAGAGTAAATATCAGAGCGGGCTGCTCGAGTGTTTTTGGGGTGTTACAGAGAGGAGCAGGAGAGTGAGTGTCACTGACACTCAGGTACTGCAACAGTGTTGCAGAGAGTAATGGGGAAACTCATTCCCATTCACACAAATGATGTATGAGTGTTTTTTATACAGTACTGTGCAGAAGCCTTAGGCACCCTAACACATTTGAGATTCCCAAATATTAATTTTCCAAAAGAT